>NC_056448.1:47154361-47261861 GCF_018296145.1 Oncorhynchus tshawytscha | reverse complement strand
TGGAAACTATCAACACTATAGTCAGTGACCGTTTCTATAGAAACTATCAACACTATAGTCAGTGACCGTTTCTATAGAAACTATCAACACTATAGTCAGTGACCGTTTCTATAGAAACTATCAACGCTATAGTCAGTGACCGTTTCTATAGAAACTATCAACACTATAGTCAGTGACCGTTTCTATAGAAACTATCAACACTATAGTCAGTGACCGTTTCTATAGAAACTATCAACACTATAGTCAGTGACCGTTTCTATAGAAACTATCAACACTAGTCAGTGACCGTTTCTACAGAAACTATCAACACTATAGTCAGTGACCGTTTCTATAGAAACTATCAACACTATAGTCAGTGACCGTTTCTATAGAAACTATCAACACTATAGTCAGTGACCGTTTCTATAGAAACTATCAACACTATAGTCAGTGACCGTTTCTATAGAAACTATCAACACTATAGTCAGTGACCGTTTCTAAAGAAACTATCAACACTAGTCAGTGACCGTTTCTACAGAAACTATCAACACTATAGTCAGTGACCGTTTCTATAGAAACTATCAACACTATAGTCAGTGACCGTTTCTATGGAAACTATCAACACTATAGTCAGTGACCGTTTCTATAGAAACTATCAACACTATAGTCAGTGACCGTTTGCTTCTACAGGTCAATGGACAGCAGGCCGAAAACGAGTTTGCGATTCAAACAACTAGTGAGGCAGACAGACAGACAACCAGTGAGGCAGACAGACAGACAACTAGTGAGACTGACAGAGACAACTCTTGAGGCTGACAGACAGACAACTAGTGATGCTGACAGACAGACAACTATTGAGGCTAACCGACAGACAACTCGTGAGGCAGACAGACAGACAACTCGTGAGGCAGACAGACAGACGACTAGTGAGGCAGACAGACAGACAACTAGTGAGGCTTACAGACAGACAACATTCAAAGTAGACGGATGGTTGAGTGAGGCTGCTTATTGAGGAGCTCACTCACATGGCTGTGTTTGTATGTGTGTGTGTGTGTGTGTGTGTGTGTGTGTGTGTGTGTGTGTGTGTGTGTGTAGCAGTCTGTGGAGCGGCAGTTGAAAGGTTAACTCTGATCTGTGGTTTGGCAGACACAACATGGGAGTGTGAGGGTGAGGGGGAGGGGGAGGGGACTCCTCCCGAGCGATGACACATTGAGAGCAGTAGAGCAGAGCAGAGTGAGGCCAAACTAAAACCGACGCCTGTCAGCCAATCAACACCGGCTCAGGGCACACTGACACACACAGGCCTAACTGGAGACGAGGATCTGTTTATTCCTTAGCACACAGGGACGAGCTGCATCTCAAGTCATGTGGACTGGGAGAAGAGCATCGTGGACTGGGGGAGGAGCATCGTGGACTGGGGGAGAAGAGCATCGTGGACTGGGGGAGGAGCATCGTGGACTGGGGGAGGAGCATCGTGGACTGGGGGAGGAGCATCGTGGACTGGGGCAGGAGCATCGTGGACTGGGGGAGGAGCATCGTGGACTGGGGGAGGAGCATCGTGGACTGGGGGAGGAGCATCGTGGACTGGGGGAGGAGCATCGTGGACTGGGGGAGGAGCATCGTGGACTGGGGGAGGAGCATCGTGGACTGGGGGAGGAGCATCGTGGACTGGGGGAGAAGAGCATAGTGGACTGGGGGAGAAGAGCATCGTGGACTGGGGGAGAAGAGCATCGTGGACTGGGGGAGAAGAGCATCGTGGACTGGGGGAGAAGAGCATCGTGGACTGGGGAGAAGAGCATCGTGGACTGGGGGAGAAGAGCATCGTGGACTGGGGAGAAGAGCATCGTGGACTGGCGGAGAAGAGCATCGTGGACTGGGGGAGAAGAGCATCGTGGACTGGGGGAGAAGAGCATCGTGGACTGGGGGAGAAGAGCATCGTGGACTGGGGGAGAAGAGCATCGTGGACTGGGGGAGAAGAGCATCGTGGACTGGGGGAGAAGAGCATCGTGGACTGGGGGAGAAGAGCATCGTGGACTGGGGGAGAAGAGCATCGTGGACTGGGGGAGAAGAGCATCGTGGACTGGGGGAGAAGAGCATCGTGGACTGGGGGAGAAGAGCATCGTGGACTGGGGGAGAAGAGCATCGTGGACTGGGAGAGGAGCATCGTGGACTGGGAGAGGAGCATCGTGGACTGGGAGAGGAGCATCGTGGACTGGGAGAGGAGCATCGTGGACTGGGAGAGGAGCATCGTGGACTGGGAGAGGAGCATCGTGGACTGGGAGAGGAGCATCGTGGACTGGGGGAGGAGCATCGTGGACTGGGGGAGGAGCATCGTGGACTGGGGGAGGAGCATCGTGGACTGGGGAGGAGCATCGTGGACTGGGGGAGGAGCATCGTGGACTGGGGAGGAGCATCGTGGACGGGGAGGAGCATCGTGGACTGGGGGAGGAGCATCGTGGACTGGGGGAAGAGCATCGTGGACTGGGGGAGGAGCATCGTGGACTGGGGGAGGAGCATCGTGGACTGGCGGAGGAGCATCGTGGACTGGCGGAGGAGCATCGTGGACTGGCGGAGGAGCATCGTGGACTGGCGGAGGAGCATCGTGGACTGGCGGAGGAGCATCGTGGACTGGCGGAGGAGCATCGTGGACTGGCGGAGGAGCATCGTGGACTGGGGAGGAGCATCGTGGACTGGGGAGGAGCATCGTGGACTGGCGGAGGAGCATCGTGGACTGGGGGAGGAGCATCGTGGACTGGGAGAGGAGCATCGTGGACTGAGAGAGGAAGATCATAGACCACCTCTATATACGCAAACACCCAGTACACCACCTCTATATACACAAACACCCAGTACACCACCTCTATATATACACACAACACCCTGTAGACCACCTCTATATATATATATACACAACACCCTTTAGACCACCTCTATATATAAACAACACCTCTATATATATACACACACACACACACACACACACACACAACACCCTGTAGACCACCTCTATATATATATATACACACACACAACACCCCTGTAGACCACCTCTATATATATATGCACAACACCCTGTAGACCACCTCTATATATATGCACAACACCCTGTAGACCACCTCTATATATATGCACAACACCCTGTAGACCACCTCTATATATATGCACAACACCCTGTAGACCACCTCTATATATATGCACAACACCCTGTAGACCACCTCTATATATATGCACAACACCCTGTAGACCACCTCTATATATATACACAACACCCTGTAGACCACCTCTATATATATGCACATCACCCTGTAGACCACCTCTATATATATATATACACACAACACCCTGTAGACCACCTCTATATATACACACAACACCCTGTAGACCACCTCTATATATATGCACAACACCCTGTAGACCACCTCTATATATATGCACAACACCCTGTAGACCACCTCTATATATATACACAACACCCTGTAGACCACCTCTATATATATGCACATCACCCTGTAGACCACCTCTATATATATATATACACACACACCCTGTAGACCACCTCTATATATACACACAACACCCTGTAGACCACCTCTATATATATGCACAACACCCTGTAGACCACCTCTATATATATGCACAACACCCTGTAGACCACCTCTATATATATACAACACCCTGTAGACCACCTCATATATATATATATATATATATATATATATATATATATATATATATATATACCACCTACCATATATATATATACCATATACCATATATATATATATATATATATATCTATATATATATATATATATATATATATATATATATATATATATATATATACGCACAACACCCTGTAGACCACCTCATATATATATATATATT
The DNA here is from genome assembly GCF_018296145.1 of Oncorhynchus tshawytscha. NCBI lineage: Eukaryota > Metazoa > Chordata > Actinopteri > Salmoniformes > Salmonidae > Oncorhynchus > Oncorhynchus tshawytscha. The sequence goes on along the minus strand of NC_056448.1, from coordinate 47,257,994 downwards.
ACGCACAACACCCTGTAGACCACCTCTATATATATATATATATACACACACAACACCCTGTAGACCACCTCTATATATATGCACAACACCCTGTAGACCACCTCTATATATATGCACAACACCCTGTAGACCACCTCTATATATATGCACAACACCCTGTAGACCACCTCTATACAGTGCCTTGCGAAAGTATTCGGCCCCCTTGAACTTTGTGACCTTTTGCCACATTTCAGGCTTCAAACATAAAGATATAAAACTGTATTTTTTTGTGAAGAATCAACAACAAGTGGGACACAATCATGAAGTGGAACAACATTTATTGGATATTTCAAACTTTTTTAACAAATCAAAAACTGAAAAATTGGGCGTGCAAAATTATTCAGCCCCCTTAAGTTAATACTTTGTAGTGCCACCTTTTGCTTCGATTACAGCTGTAAGTCGCTTGGGGTATGTCTCTATCAGTTTTGCACATCGAGAGACTGACATTTTTTCCCATTCCTCCTTGCAAAACAGCTCGAGCTCAGTGAGGTTGGATGGAGAGCATTTGTGAACAGCAGTTTTCAGTTCTTTCCACAGATTCTCGATTGGATTCAGGTCTGGACTTTGACTTTGACCTGGATATGTTTATTTTTGAACCATTCCATTGTAGATTTTGCTTTATGTTTTGGATCATTGTCTTGTTGGAAGACAAATCTCCGTCCCAGTCTCAGGTCTTTTGCAGACTCCATCAGGTTTTCTTCCAGAATGGTCCTGTATTGGCTCCATCCATCTTCCCATCAATTTTAACCATCTTCCCTGTCCCTGCTGAAGAAAAGCAGGCCCAGACCATGATGCTGCCACCACCATGTTTGACAGTGGGGATGGTGTGTTCAGGGTGATGAGCTGTGTTGCTTTTACGCCAAACATAACGTTTTGCATTGTTGCCAAAAAGTTCAATTTTGGTTTCATCTGACCAGAGCACCTTCTTCCACATGTTTGGTGTGTCTCCCAGGTGGCTTGTGGCAAACTTTAAACGACACTTTTTATGGATATCTTTAAGAAATGGCTTTCTTCTTGCCACTCTTCCATAAAAGCCAGATTTGTGCAATATACGACTGATTGTTGTCCTATGGACAGAGTCTCCCACCTCAGCTGTAGATCTCTGCAGTTCATCCAGAGTGATCATGGGCCTCTTGGCTGCACTCTTGGCTGCATCTCTGATCAGTCTTCTCCTTGTATGAGCTGAAAGTTTAGAGGGACGGCCAGGTCTTGAGAGATTTGCAGTGGTCTGATACTTCTTCCATTTCAATATTATCGCTTGCACAGTGCTCCTTGGGATGTTTAAAGCTTGGGAAATCTTTTGGTATCCAAATCCGGCTTTAAACTTCTTCACAACAGTATCTCGGACCTGCCTGGTGTGTTCCTTGTTCTTCATGATGCTCTCTGCGCTTTTAACGGACCTCTGAAACTATCACAGTGCAGGTGCATTTATACGGAGACTTGATTACACACAGGTGGATTGTATTTATCATCATTAGTCATTTAGGTCAACATTGGATCATTCAGAGATCCTCACTGAACTTCTGGAGAGAGTTTGCTGCACTGAAAGTAAAGGGGCTGAATAATTTTGCACGCCCAATTTTTCAGTTTTTGATTTGTTAAAAAAGTTTGAAATATCCAATAAATGTCGTTCCACTTCATGATTGTGTCCCACTTGTTGTTGATTCTTCACAAAAAAATACAGTTTTATATCTTTATGTTTGAAGCCTGAAATGTGGCAAAGGGTCGCAAAGTTCAAGGGGGCCGAATACTTTCGCAAGGCACTGTATATATGCACAACACCCTGTAGACCACCTCTATATATATGCACAACACCCTGTAGACCACACCCAAACTTCTCATTTCCCATGTTAACACCCCCCTCTCAGTTACCATGTTAACACCTCCCCCTCTCTCAGTTACCATGTTAACACCCCCTCTCAGTTACCATGTTAACACCTCCCCCCCTCTCATTTCCCATGTTAACACCTCCCCCTCTCAGTTACCATGTTAACACCTCCCCCCTCTCAGTTACCATGTTAACACCTCCCCCTCTCAGTTACCATGTTAACACCCCCTCTCAGTTACCATGTTAACACCTCCCCCTCTCATTTCCCATGTTAACACCCCCCCTCTCAGTTACCATGTTAACACCTCCCCCCTCTCAGTTACCATGTTAACACCCCCCCTCTCAGTTACCATGTTAACACCCCCCCCTCTCAGTTACCATGTTAACACCCCCTCTCAGTTACCATGTTAACACCCCCCTCTCAGTTACCATGTTAACACCCCCCTCTCAGTTACCATGTTAACACCCCCCTCTCAGTTACCATGTTAACACCCCCTCCTCTCAGTTACCATGTTAACACCCCCCCCTCTCAGTTACCATGTTAACACCCCCTCTCAGTTACCATGTTAACACCCCCTCTCAGTTACCATGTTAACACCCCCCTCTCAGTTACCATGTTAACACCCCCCCCTCTCAGTTACCATGTTAACACCCCCTCTCAGTTACCATGTTAACACTACCCCCTCTCAGTTACCATGTTAACACCCCCCTCTCAGTTACCATGTTAACACTACCCCCTCTCAGTTACCATGTTAACACCCCCTCTCAGTTACCATGTTAACACCCCCTCTCAGTTACCATGTTAACACCCCCCTCTCAGTTACCATGTTAACACCCCCCTCTCAGTTACCATGTTAACACCCCCTCTCAGTTACCATGTTAACACCCCCCCCCCTCTCAGTTACCATGTTAACCCCCCCTCTCTCAGTTACCATGTTAACCCCCCTCCTCTCAGTTACCATGTTACCTCCCCTCCTCTCAGTTACCATGTTACACCCCCTCCTCTCAGTTACCATGTTAACACCCCCAAGTACACCCTAACCTCTGCGTTTCCATAAAGAACTAAATAAGAGCTCAAGGTAAAACAGAGCCTGGAGGACCATGCTGTGATGACAGAGAGCTGTTGTTAGGCAGCATAACGCAGGACTGCCTTAGAATCTGGAAGGAAAAATACTATCTGCCCTTCATCCTGACAACTTCTACAACTTAAAGAGATTCAAGTAGACAGCAATACAACCTTAATGTACATTAGTTACAGAGACAATCCAATACAACCTTAATGTACATTAGTTACTGAGACAATACAACTTTAATGTACATTAGTTACTGAGACAATACAACTTTAATGTCCATTAGTTACTGAGACAATAAAACTTTAATGTCCATTAGTTACTGAGACAATACAACTTTAATGTCCATTAGTTACTGAGACAATAAAACTTTAATGTCCATTAGTTACTGAGACAATACAACTTTAATGTCCATTAGTTACTGAGACAATAAAACTTTAATGTCCATTAGTTACTGAGACAATACAACTTTAATGTCCATTAGTTACTGAGACAATACAACTTTAATGTCCATTAGTTACTGAGACAATAAAACTTTAATGTCCATTAGTTACTGAGACAATCCAATACAACCTTAATGTCCATTAGTTACAGAGACAATCCAATCCAACTTTAATGTCCATTAGTTACTGAGACAATCCAACTTTAACTTTAATGTCCATTAGTTACTGAGACAATAAAACTTTAATGTCCATTAGTTACTGAGACAATAAAACTTTAATGTCCATTAGTTACTGAGACAATCCAACTTTAATGTCCATTAGTTACTGAGACAATAAAACTTTAATGTCCATTAGTTACTGAGACAATACAACTTTAATGTCCATTAGTTACTGAGACAATAAAACTTTAATGTCCATTAGTTACTGAGACAATCCAATACAACCTTAATGTCCATTAGTTACAGAGACAATCCAATCCAACTTTAATGTCCATTAGTTACTGAGACAATCCAACTTTAATGTCCATTAGTTACTGAGACAATACAAATTTAATGTCCATTAGTTACTGAGACAATACAACTTTAATGTCCATTAGTTACTGAGACAATACAACTTTAATGTCCATTAGTTACTGAGACAATACAACTTTAATGTTCATTATTTACAGCGGGCGTTTTGCCTTGCGACAGAACGCAGACAAGGGTTTGATTTTGTTCGGGTCTTGTTACCGCGGACAACCGCTCATAAACCTAACCTCAGTACCAAAAAGTGTCTTTGGGAAAGTACACAGGCAGTGAGGGTCTGCCAATTCAGCTTGATGACACACATCTCAAAGAATGTTCTAGTGGCTGAATGTCCTCAAAGGAATGACGGAGAGAGAGAGAGCGAGGAGACGCCCACACAGCCCCTGTTCCTCCTAGACCCGTCTACTGAGTCGTTTTCATTAGGGCACACCGTAGCAAAACCTTTTCATGGAAATCAGTTACTCATTGGCTCAAGTTCAGATAGTCTATCTCTGTATGGAACCAGTTTCTTCAGTTTCATGTCAAATGAATACCACCCTGGTCCTTCCTCTCCCTCAGAGGTAGAAATATACCACCCTGGTCCTTCCTCTCCCTCAGAGGTAGAAATATACCAACCTGGTCCATCCAGGGTGGTATACCAGATAACTCAGTGTGTGTACAGGTTGATAGAGAGTGTATATAGGTTGGTAGAGAGTGTGTATAGGTTGGTAGAGAGTGTGTATAGGTTGGTAGTTGGTAGAGAGTGTGTATAGGTTGGTAGAGAGTGTATATAGGTTGGTAGAGAGTGTATATAGGTTGGTAGAGAGTGTGTATAGGTTGGTAAAGAGTGTATATAGGTTGGTAAAGAGTGTGTATTAGTTGGTAGAGAGTGTGTATTAGTTGACAGAGAGTGTGTATTAGTTGATAGAGAGTGTGTATAGGTTGGTAGAGAGTGTGTATAGGTTGGTAAAGAGTGTATATAGGTTGGTAGAGTGTGTACAGGTTGGTAGTTGGTAGAGAGTGTGTATAGGTTGGTAGTTGGTAGAGAGTGTGTATAGGTTGGTAGAGAGTGTGTATAGGTTGGTAGTTGGTAGAGAGTGTGTATAGGTTGGTAGTTGGTAGAGAGTGTGTATAGGTTGGTAGAGAGTGTGTATAGGTTGGTAGAGAGTGTGTATAGGTTGGTAGAGAGTGTGTATAGGTTGGTAGAGAGTGTGTATTAGTTGATAGAGAGTGTGTATTAGTTGGTAGAGAGTGTGTATTAGTTGGTAGAGAGTGTGTATAGGTTGGTAGAGAGTGTGTATAGGTTGGTAGAGAGTGTGTATAGGTTGGTAGAGAGTGTGTACAGGTTGGTAGAGAGTGTGTATAGGTTGGTAGAGAGTGTGTATAGGTTGGTAGTTGGTAGAGAGTGTGTATAGGTTGGTAGTTGGTAGAGTGTGTATAGGTTGGTAGTTGTATAGGTTGGTAGAGAGTGTGTATAGGTTGGTAGAGTGTGTATTAGTTGGTAGAGAGTGTGTATAGGTTGGTAGAGAGTGTGTATAGGTTGGTAGAGAGTGTGTATAGGTTGGTAGAGAGTGTGTATAGGTTGGTAGAGAGTGTGTATAGGTTGGTAGAGAGTGTGTATAGGTTGGTAGAGAGTGTGTATAGGTTGGTAGAGAGTGTGTATAGGTTGGTAGAGAGTGTGTATAGGTTGGTAGTTGGTAGAGAGTGTGTATAGGTTGGTAGTTGGTAGAGTGTGTATAGGTTGGTAGAGAGTGTGTATAGGTTGGTAGTTGTGTATTAGTTGGTAGAGAGTGTGTATAGGTTGGTAGAGTGTGTACAGGTTGGTAGAGAGTGTGTATAGGTTGGTAGTTGGTAGAGAGTGTGTATAGGTTGGTAGAGAGTGTGTATAGGTTGGTAGAGTGTGTGTATAGGTTGGTAGAGAGTGTGTATAGGTTGGTAGTTGGTAGAGAGTGTGTATAGGTTGGTAGAGAGTGTGTATAGGTTGGTAGAGAGTGTGTATTAGTTGGTAGAGAGTGTGTATAGGTTGGTAGAGAGTGTGTATAGGTTGGTAGAGAGTGTGTATAGGTTGGTAGTTGGTAGAGTGTGTATAGGTTGGTAGAGAGTGTGTATAGGTTGGTAGTTGGTAGAGTGTGTATAGGTTGGTAGAGAGTGTGTATAGGTTGGTAGAGAGTGTGTATAGGTTGGTAGAGAGTGTGTATAGGTTGGTAGTGAGTGTGTATAGGTTGTTGTAGAGAGTTTGTATAGGTTGGTAGAGAGTATAGGTTGGTAGTGAGTGTGTATAGGTTGGTAGTTGGTAGAGAGTTTGTATAGGTTGGTAGAGAGTGTGTATAGGTTGGTAGAGAGTGTGTATAGGTTGGTAGTTGGTAGAGAGTTTGTATAGGTTGGTAGAGAGTGTGTATAGGTTGGTAGAGAGTGTGTATAGGTTGGTAGAGAGTGTGTATTAGTTGGTAGAGTGTGTATAGGTTGGTAGAGAGTGTGTATAGGTTGGTAGAGAGTGTGTATAGGTTGGTAGAGAGTGTGTATAGGTTGGTAGTTGGTAGAGAGTGTGTATAGGTTGGTAGTTGGTAGAGAGTGTGTATAGGTTGGTAGAGAGTGTGTATAGGTTGGTAGAGAGTGTGTATAGGTTGGTAGAGTGTGTATAGGTTGGTAGAGAGTGTGTATAGGTTGGTAGTTGGTAGAGAGTGTGTATAGGTTGGTAGAGAGTGTGTATTAGTTGTTGTGTATAGGTTGGTAGAGAGTGTATATAGGTTGGTAGAGAGTGTGTATAGGTTGGTAGAGAGTGTGTATAGGTTGGTAGAGAGTGTGTATAGGTTGGTAGAGAGTGTGTATAGGTTGGTAGAGAGTGTGTATAGGTTGGTAGAGAGTGTGTATAGGTTGGTAGAGAGTGTGTATAGGTTGGTAGAGAGTGTGTATAGGTTGGTAGAGAGTGTGTATAGGTTGGTAGAGAGTGTGTATAGGTTGGTAGAGAGTGTGTATTGGTTGGTAGAGAGTGTGTATAGGTTGGTAGAGAGTGTGTATAGGTTGGTAGAGAGTGTGTATAGGTTGGTAGAGAGTGTGTATAGGTTGGTAGAGAGTGTGTATAGGTTGGTAGAGTGTGTATAGTTTGGTAGAGAGTGTGTATAGGTTGGTAGTTGGTAGAGAGTGTGTATAGGTTGATAGAGAGTGTGTATAGGTTGGTAGAGAGTGTGTATAGGTTGGTGGTTGGTAGAGAGTGTGTATAGGTTGGTAGTTGGTAGAGAGTGTGTATAGGTTGGTAGAGAGTGTGTATAGGTTGATAGTTGGTAGAGAGTGTGTATAGGTTGGTAGAGAGTGTGTATAGGTTGTTGGTAGGTTGGTAGAGAGTGTGTATAGGTTGGTAGAGAGTGTGTATAGGTTGGTAGAGTTGTGTATAGGTTGGTAGAGAGTGTGTATAGGTTGGTAGAGAGTGTGTATAGGTTGGTAGAGAGTGTGTATAGGTTGGTAGTTGGTAGAGAGTGTGTATAGGTTGGTAGAGAGTGTGTATAGGTTGGTAGAGAGTGTGTATAGGTTGGTAGAGAGTGTGTATAGGTTGGTAGAGAGTGTGTATAGGTTGGTAGTTGGTAGAGAGTGTGTATAGGTTGGTAGAGAGTGTGTATAGGTTGGTAGAGAGTGTGTATAGGTTGGTAGTTGGTAGAGAGTGTGTATAGGTTGGTAGAGTGTGTGTATAGGTTGGTAGAGAGTGTGTATAGGTTGGTAGTGTGTATAGGTTGGTAGAGAGTGTGTATAGGTTGGTAGTTGGTAGAGATAGGTTGGTAGAGAGTGTATAGGTTGGTAGTTGGTAGAGAGTGTGTATAGGTTGGTAGAGAGTGTGTATAGGTTGGTAGAGAGTGTGTATAGGATGGTAGAGAGTGTGTATAGGATGGTAGAGAGTGTGTATAGGTTGGTAGTTGTATAGGTTGGTAGAGAGTGTGTATTAGTTGGTAGAGTGTGTATTAGTTGGTAGAGAGTGTGTATTAGTTGGTAGAGAGTGTGTATAGGTTGGTAGAGAGTGTGTATAGGTTGGTAGAGTGTGTACAGGTTGGTAGTTGGTAGAGAGTGTGTATAGGTTGGTAGAGAGTGTATAGGTTGGTAGAGAGTGTATATAGGTTGGTAGAGAGTGTGTATAGGTTGGTAGAGAGTGTGTATAGGTTGGTAGAGAGTGTGTATAGGTTGGTGGTTGGTAGAGAGTGTGTATAGGTTGGTAGTTGGTAGAGTGTGTATAGGTTGGTAGAGAGTGTGTATAGGTTGGTAGAGAGTGTGTATAGGTTGGTAGAGAGTGTATATAGGTTGGTAGAGTGTGTATAGGTTGGTAGAGTGTGTGTATAGGTTGGTGGTTGGTAGAGAGTGTGTATAGGTTGGTAGAGAGTGTGTATAGGTTGGTGGTTGGTAGATAGGTTGGTAGTGTGTATAGGTTGGTGGTTGGTAGAGAGTGTGTATAGGTTGGTAGAGTGTGTACAGGTTGGTAGTTGGTAGAGAGTGTGTATAGGTTGGTAGAGAGTGTATAGGTTGGTAGAGAGTGTATATAGGTTGGTAGAGAGTGTGTATAGGTTGGTAGAGAGTGTGTATAGGTTGGTAGAGAGTGTGTATAGGTTGGTGGTTGGTAGAGAGTGTGTATAGGTTGGTAGTTGGTAGAGAGTGTGTATAGGTTGGTAGAGAGTGTGTATAGGTTGGTAGAGAGTGTGTATAGGTTGGTAGAGAGTGTATATAGGTTGGTAGAGAGTGTGTATAGGTTGGTAGAGTGTGTACAGGTTGGTAGTTGGTAGAGAGTGTGTATAGGTTGGTAGAGAGTGTGTATAGGTTGGTAGAGAGTGTATATATGTTGGTAGAGAGTGTATATAGGTTGGTAGAGTGTGTATAGGTTGGTAGAGAGTGTATATAGGTTGGTGGTTGGTAGAGAGTGTGTATAGGTTGGTAGTTGGTAGAGAGTGTGTATAGGTTGGTAGAGAGTGTGTATAGGTTGGTAGAGAGTGTGTATAGGTTGGTAGAGAGTGTGTATAGGTTGGTAGAGCGTGTGTATAGGTTGGTAGAGAGTGTGTATAGGTTGGTAGAGAGTGTGTATAGGTTGGTAGTTGGTAGAGAGTGTGTATACAGTGGGGCAAAAAAGTATTTAGTCAGACACCAATTGTGCAAGTTCTCCCACTTAAAAAGATGAGAGAGGCCTGTAATTTTCATCATAGGTGCACTTCAACTATGACAGACAAAATGAGAAAAATAAATCCAGAAAATCACATTGTAGGATTTTTTATGAATTAATTTGCAAATTATGGTTTTATTATGGAAAATAAGTATTTGGTCACCTACAAACAAGCAAGATTTCTGGCTTTCACAGACCTGTATCTTCTTCTTTAAGAGGCTCCTCTGTCCTCCACTCGTTACCTGTATTAATGGCACCTGTTTGAACTTGTTATCAGTATAAAAGTCACCTGTCCACAACCTTAAACAGTCACACTCCAAACTCCACTATGGCCAAGACCAAAGAGCTGTCAAAGGACACCAGAAACAAAATTGTAGACCTGCACCAGGCTGAGAAGACTAAATCTGTAATAGGTAAGCAGCTTGGTTTGAAGAAATCAACTGTGGGAGCAATTATTAGGAAATGGAAGACATACAAGACCACTGATAATCTCCCTCGATCTGGGGCTCCACGCAAGATCTCACCCCGTGGGGTCAAAATGATCACAAGAACGGTGAGCAAAAATCCCAGAACCATACGGGGGGACCTAGTGAATGACCTGCAGAGAGCTGGGACCAAAGTAACAAAGCCTATCATCAGTAACACACTACGCCGCCAGGGACTCAAATCCTGCAATGCCAGACGTGTCCCCCTGCTTAAGCCAGTACATGTCCAGGCCCATCTGAAGTTTGCTAGAGGGCATTTGGATGATCCAGAAGAAGATTGTGAGAATGTCATATGGTCAGATGAAACCAAAATATAACTTTTTGGTAAAAACTCAACTCATCGTGTTTGGAGGACAAAGAATGCTGAGTTGCATCCAAAGAACACCGTACCTACTGTGAAGCATGGGGGTGGAAACATCATGCTTTGGGGCTGTTTTTCTGCAAAGGGACCAGGACGACTGATCCACGTAAAGGAAAGAATGAATGGGGCCATGTAGAGTGTGTGTATAGGTTGATAGTGTGTGTATTGGTTGGTAGAGAGTCTCGGTTGGAACTGTTGCATTTTTAAAAATTCTTAACATTTGGTCCGGACGTGTCGTTTTATTCTTCTGTTCGTTTTGACAGACTCATTACTAAGCACTTCCCCACACAAAACACACTTTGGGCGCTCCTTGTTAATTCTCAAATTTTGTATGAAAGAGACAAAAAAAGTAATCCCTGTATTTGCGTTTCATGACGATTGAGCTCAGTCAGAACTTATGGCTACCGTGAGTCCATTTCATGTGGGAATAACAAGTCTGTGGCTTGAACGACAGCGCTGCAGCGTGTGGGTCGCGGAGTGATCTTCAAGAAAACTGCAGAAAAAAGATCTGGTAAACCGTGAAGCGCGAGGCATCTCCCGCAACCTCTCCCACTCACGCAGGTGCCAAACTAGAGCAGAGACCGCCGATATGCAGAGAGTGCACTGAACCTGGCCAAATCAATTCCAGTAATTAATGTAATAATTATACATTTAGTGGGTCGTGACCCATACTTTAAGAAACGCTGATCTAGAGTGTTGAGTCCAGTCCAGGTTATTTTGAGCTAGCTGGTCACATGACACTCACAGAGGAAATGATTGTGAACGGACAGAGAGCACAGCAACATCCGGTGATGAGACTATAAAACCTGTTCATGGAGTATTGAACTCTGACCCTACAACGTCCAGACTACCAATGGGTTTCTGTTCTACCTGATCAACAGCACAAGCATTTCGCTACACTCACAATAACACTTGCTACCCATGTGTATGTGACCAATAACATCTGCTACCCATGTGTATGTGACCAATAACATCTGCTAACCATGTGTATGTGACCAATAAGATTTGATTAGATCATTATTGCACCCACCTGATGTCCCAGGTCTAAACCAGTCCCTGATTAGAGGGGAATCACCCACCTGGTGTCCCAGGTCTAAACCAGTCCCTGATTAGAGGAGAATCACCCACCTGGTGTCCCAGGTCTAAATCAGTCCCTGACTAGAGGAGAATCACCCACCTGGTGTCCCAGGTCTAAATCAGTCCCTGACTAGAGGAGAATCACCCACCTGGTGTCCCAGGTCTAAATCAGTCCCCGACTAGAGGAGAATCACCCACCTGGTGTCCCAGGTCTAAACCAGTCCCCGATTAGAGGGGAATCACCCACCTGGTGTCCCAGGTCTAAATCAGTCCCTGATTAGAGGGGAATCACCCACCTGGTGTCCCAGGTCTAAATCAGTCCCCGATTAGAGGGGAATCACCCACCTGGTGTCCCAGGTCTAAATCAGTCCCTGATTAGAGGGGAATCACCCACCTGGTGTCCCAGGTCTAAATCAGTCCCCGATTAGAGGGGAATCACCCACCTGGTGTCCCAGGTCTAAATCAGTCCCTGATTAGAGGGGAATCACCCACCTGGTGTCCCAGGTCTAAATCAGTCCCTGATTAGAGGGGAATCACCCACCTGGTGTCCCAGGTCTAAATCAGTCCCTGATTAGAGGGGAATCACCCACCTGGTGTCCCAGGTCTAAATCAGTCCCTGATTAGAGGGGAATCACCCACCTGGTGTCCCAGGTCTAAATCAGTCCCTGATTAGAGGGGAATCACCCACCTGGTGTCCCAGGTCTAAATCAGTCCCTGATTAGAGGGGAATCACCCACCTGGTGTCCCAGGTCTAAATCAGTCCCCGATTAGAGGGGAATCACCCACCTGGTGTCCCAGGTCTAAACCAGTCCCTGACTAGAGGAGAATCACCCACCTGGTGTCCCAGGTCTAAATCAGTCCCTGATTAGAGGGGAATCACCCACCTGGTGTCCCAGGTCTAAACCAGTCCCCGATTAGAGGGGAATCACCCACCTGGTGTCCCAGGTCTAAACCAGTCCCTGATTAGAGGGGAATCACCCACCTGGTGTCCCAGGTCTAAACCAGTCCCTGACTGTGCTACATGGAGGGGAGAAACCCACAGGCAATCATATCCCCTTTCTCCTGAAGTGTACACTCATTGACTACTTCCCACAAATGTAAAAGCATTGGATTGGTAGAGGCATGGGCTAGAGAGGACATTCCCACTATATTCCTTTTCCCAGTCACTTCCTGTCCAAGGGAAGGGAACAAGTGCACACTTAGAAAGTTTGGAGATAATTGGGAAGAAAACCACTGCTTAGCAAAGGGCTGAGAATAGAATGGTCTCAATAGGACTCCCTGCTCAAATGTTCACTAAAAGTAATAGGAGGCCATTGGGAGAACGGAGTGAACAGCATCTGAAGAACCCTGACATGTAGCCTAAGCTAACCTGTACCTTGTTAATGGTGAGGTTCTCATTCCGTAGCCTCTGTTTGTTCTTCTGCATCTTGCCGGGCATCATCTTGCCCGTTCGGAAGTCAAAACATCCCAGGTCCACCGTGTTGCCTAGGTAACGGGACAGCTGGGGTTTGCTCCGGAACTTCTTCCCTTTGGGACTGAGGGGTGAAGAGGAAAGACAACAACAACAGTGTTAGTTAACAAACAGTTCTGACAGGTGTACTGTACCTAGTGTTGAGGTCCAAAAGCATCAATCGTTCAAGAGAGGAACGTTCTATTTCACAATGTTACTAAAACCAGCAAAGTGTATTAATAGCAGAGCTGCCCGTCTCATTATGTCATGGTAGTGGGGCTGTATTAATAGCAGAGCTGACAGTCTCATTATGTCATGGTAGTGGGGCTGTATTAATAGCAGAGCTGCCAGTCTCATTATGTCATGGTAGTGGGGCTGTATTAATAGCAGAGCTGACAGTCTCATTATGTCATGGTAGTGGGGCTGTATTAATAGCAGAGCTGACAGTCTCATTATGTCATGGTAGTGGGGCTGTATTAATAGCAGAGCTGACAGTCTCATTATGTCATGGTAGTGGGGCTATATTAATAGCAGAGCTGACAGTCTCATTATGTCATGGTAGTGGGGCTGTATTAATAGCAGAGCTGACAGTCTCATTATGTCATGGTAGTGGGGCTGTATTAATAGCAGAGCTGACAGTCTCATTATGTCATGGTAGTGGGGCTGTATTAATAGCAGAGCTGACAGTCTCATTATGTCATGGTAGTGGGGCTGTATTAATAGCAGAGCTGACAGTCTCATTATGTCATGGTAGTGGGGCTGTATTAATAGCAGAGCTGACAGTCTCATTATGTCATGGTAGTGGGGCTATATTAATAGCAGAGCTGACAGTCTCATTATGTCATGGTAGTGGGGCTGTATTAATAGCAGAGCTGACAGTCTCATTATGTCATGGTAGTGGGGCTGTATTAATAGCAGAGCTGACAGTCTCATTATGTCATGGTAGTGGGGCTGTATTAATAGCAGAGCTGCCAGTCTCATTATGTCATGGTAGTGGGGCTGTATTAATAGCAGAGCTGCCAGTCTCATTATGTCATGGTAGTAGGGCTGTATTAATAGCAGAGCTGACAGTCTCATTATGTCATGGTAGTGGGGCTGTATTAATAGCAGAGCTGACAGTCTCATTATGTCATGGTAGTGGGGCTGTATTAATAGCAGAGCTGACAGTCTCATTATGTCATGGTAGTGGGGCTATATTAATAGCAGAGCTGCCCATCTCATTATGTCATGGTAGTGGGGCTATATTAATAGCAGAGCTGACAGTCTCATTATGTCATGGTAGTGGGGCTATATTAATAGCAGAGCTGCCCATCTCATTATGTCATGGTAGTGGGGCTATATTAATAGCAGAGCTGCGAGTCTCATTATGTCATGGTAGTGGGGCTGTATTAATAGCAGAGCTGCCAGTCTCATTATGTCATGGTAGTGGGGCTGTATTAATAGCAGAGCTGACAGTCTCATTATGTCATGGTAGTGGGGCTGTATTAATAGCAGAGCTGACAGTCTCATTATGTCATGGTAGTGGGGCTGTATTAATAGCAGAGCTGACAGTCTCATTATGTCATGGTAGTGGGGCTATATTAATAGCAGAGCTGCCCGTCTCATTATGTCATGGTAGTGGGGCTATATTAATAGCAGAGCTGACAGTCTCATTATGTCATGGTAGTGGGGCTATATTAATAGCAGAGCTGCCCATCTCATTATGTCATGGTAGTGGGGCTATATTAATAGCAGAGCTGCGAGTCTCATTATGTCATGGTAGTGGGGCTGTATTAATAGCAGAGCTGCCCGTCTCATTATGTCATGGTAGTGGGGCTATATTAATAGCAGAGCTGCCCGTCTCATTATGTCATGGTAATGGGGCTATATTAATAGCAGAGCTGCCAGTCTCATTATGTCATGGTACTGGGGCTGTATTAATAGCAGAGCTGCCCGTCTCATTATGTGATGGTAGTGGGGCTATATTAATAGCAGAGCTGCCAGTCTCATTATGTCATGGTAGTGGGGCTGTATTAATAGCAGAGCTGCCAGTCTCATTATGTCATGGTAGTGGGGCTATATTAATAGCAGAGCTGCCAGTCTCATTATGTCATGGTAGTGGGGCTATATTAATAGCAGAGCTGCCCGTCTCATTGTGTAATGGTAGTGGGGTTGTCAACATAAGTAACACTTGCCAGATGTACTTAGGCTAAATTCAATTCTCCCAAGAAACACTTGACTAGTTCTCAGGCTGGAGGAAAAATTTAAAGGCAGCAGGGAGGACCATCTTATGTGGCAGAGGATCAATGGCATCACAAAACAGAAAACATATCCCTGGCCAAACCCATCAAGCAGACAGTTACTCCCATCTCCTTCTCCTGGGTCGTGTTCATTAGGGCATACCACAGCAAAACAGAAAACAAGCCTTTCTTATTGAAGAACAAAATGTTAGTGGAGAACAAAATGGAGAGCGTCTTTATTACCCTACAAAATGACCGGTGAGCTGAGTCTGAGTGAAATGGGGTAGTGGAGTGGCCGGGGCGACTGGACGGTTGGCCGGGGCGACTGGACGGTTGGCCGGGGCGACTGGACGGGTGGCCGGGGCGACTGGACGGGTGGCCGGGGCGACTGGACGGGTGGCCGGGGCGACTGGACGGGTGGCCTGGGCGACTGGACGGTTGGCCAGGGCGACTGGACGGTTGGCCAGGGTGACTGGACGGTTGGCCAGGCGACTGGACGGTTGGCCAGGGCGACTGGACGGTTGGCCTGGACGGTTGGCCAGGGTGACTGGACGGTTGGCCAAGGTGACTGGACGGTTGGCCAGGGTGACTGGACGGTTGGCCAGGTGACTGGACGGTTGGCCAAGGTGACTGGACGGGTGCCCAGGGCGACTGGACGGGTGGCCAGGGTGACTGGACGGTTGGCCAAGGTGACTGGACGGGTGGCCAGGGCGACTGGACGGGTGGCCAGGGCGACTGGACGGATGGCCAGGGCGACTGGACGGTTGGCCAGGGCGACTGGACGGATGGCCAAGGTGACTGGCCGGATGGCCGGATGGCCGGGGTGAATGGGATGTCTGGGGTTGTTTTCCTAAGGATAAACTCAGTCAGTGCTGAGAGAGAGAGAGAGAGAGAGAGAGAGAGAGAGAGAGAGAGAGAGAGAGAGATGGATGTGATCACATCCTTAACCCGGGCAGGTTGGTCAATTAGAAAATAGCATTTCCTCTTCAGACCAAGGCCTACAATAGGGTCCGTTTAAACAGCTGGCTCACACAGTAGACAACACACAGATGGTCGCTGTAATCTCAGAACCAGGCAACAAGAGCCTCTGACTAGAATATCGGCGGACATTTTCTATTTTGTATTCGGACGATTCTACAGAGGGCTGCTTTCAGCCGTTCATCATCGCGGTGTGTCCAAAGCCGTGACGTTGTGTGACTCAGACCCTCACTTAACTGAAAGACTGTTGAAAACAATCAGAGAGGTTGTCTGACCACCACTACTTCTCCGTTTAGCTCAGTCTCCACCTCAGCCGAACTCATCTCATACGCAGACGAGGGAGCGCCCAGCTCTGTGACTCATCGCTATGCACATCGATCTGTGACCGGCGGTCGGAAGGACACAGATGAGTGTGTGTGTGTGTGTGTGTGTGTGAGACCTTGAAGCATCTCAGGAGCGAGTGGGTAGGTGACTAGGAGCTAGGCCGCTACATGACTCAGCGATGAGTCAAAGCCGAACCAGAGACACACACACACACACACACACACACACACACACACACACACACACACACGTCTTTTCAGAGAGAACCGAGACAAACACAACCCAGCCCACTCTGACTGACTGGCTCGACCACACAGATCACTGGTGAGGGAGTTGAGGGTGTGGAATTCCACAGTGGTTCTTCATGCACAGAAGACTAGAGAAACTAATAGTGAAGTCACTCATAGAAACAAGGCTCATGAAGGAAGATACCAAACGCTGTCAACTTTCTAGACTGGCTTGTGAAAATGTCAGCTATCGTTGTAAACATGTAGGCTGTTTCCACGTAGTTAGCTCAGCTATCATGCTAATTTGCACGTGCAGCAGTAAAGTTACACAGCAAAGTGGTTGTGGAAAATAAGGGGAAGAGAGGAGTAGAGAACCATGGTAGAGGGAGTAGAGAACCATGGTAGAGGGAGTAGAGAACCATGGTAGAGGGAGTGAGAGAGAGTAGAGAACCATGGTAGAGGGAGTAGAGAACCATGGTAGAGGGAGTAGAGAACCATGGTAGAGGGTGTGCGGGCGAGTAGAGAACCATGGTAGAGAACCATGGTAGAGAGAGTAGAGAACCATGGTCGAGGGAGTGAGAGAGAGAGTAGAGAACCATGGTAGAGGGAGTAGAGAACCATGGTAGAGGGAGTAGAGAACCATGGTAGAGGGAGTGAGAGAGAGTAGAGAACCATGGTAGAGGGAGTGAGAGAGAGAGTAGAGAACCATGGTAGAGGGAGTGAGAGAGAGAGTAGAGAACCATGGTAGAGGGAGTGAGAGAGAGAGTAGAGAACCATGGTAGAGGGAGTGAGAGAGAGAGTAGAGAACCATGGTAGAGGGAGTGAGAGAGAGTAGAGAACCATGGTAGAGGGAGTAGAGAACCATGGTAGAGGGAGTGAGAGGGAGAAGAGAACCATGGTAGAGAACCATGGTAGAGAGAGTAGAGAACCATGGTAGAGGGAGTGAGAGAGAGAGTAGAGAACCATGGTAGAGGGAGTAGAGAACCATGGTAGAGGGAGTGAGAGAGAGTAGAGAACCATGGTAGAGGGAGTAGAGAACCATGGTAGAGGGAGTAGAGAACCATGGTAGAGGGAGTGAGGGAGAGTAGAGAACCATGGTAGAGAACCATGGTAGAGGGAGTGAGAGAGAGTAGAGAACCATGGTAGAGGGAGTGAGAGAGAGTAGAGAACCATGGTAGAGGGAGTGAGAGAGAGTAGAGAACCATGGTAGAGGGAGTAGAGAACCATGGTAGAGGGAGTGAGAGTAGAGAAACATGGTAGAGGGAGTAGAGAACCATGGTAGAGGGAGTGAGAGTAGAGAACCATGGTAGAGGGAGTAGAGAACCATGGTAGAGGGAGTGAGAGAGAGAGTAGAGAACCATGGTAGAGGGAGTAGAGAACCATGGTAGAGGGAGTGAGAGAGAGAGAGAACCATGGTAGAGGGAGTAGAGAACCATGGTAGAGGGAGTGAGAGAGAGTAGAGAACCATGGTAGAGGGAGTGAGAGAGAGTAGAGAACCATGGTAGAGGGAGTAGAGAACCATGGTAGAGGGAGTGAGAGAGAGTAGAGAACCATGGTAGAGGGAGTGAGAGTAGAGAACCATGGTAGAGAGAGTGAGAGAGAGTAGAGAACCATGGTAGAGGGAGTAGAGAACCATGGTAGAGTGAGTGAGAGAGAGTAGAGAACCATGGTAGAGGGAGTAGAGAACCATGGTAGAGGGAGTAGAGGACCATGGTAGAGAGAGTAGAGAACCATGGTAGAGAGAGTAGAGAACCATGGTAGAGAGAGTAGAGAAGCATGGTAGAGAGAGTAGAGGACCATGGTAGAGAGAGTAGAGGACCATGGTAGAGAGAGTAGAGGACCATGGTAGAGGGAGTGAGAGAGAGTAGAGAACCATGGTAGAGGGAGTAGAGGACCATGGTAGAGAGAGTAGAGAACCATGGTAGAGAGAGTAGAGAACCATGGTAGAGAGAGTAGAGGACCATGGTAGAGGGAGTGAGAGAGAGTAGAGAACCATGGTAGAGGGAGTAGAGAACCATGGTAGAGAGAGTAGAGAACCATGGTAGAGAGAGTAGAGGACCATGGTAGAGGGAGTGAGAGAGAGTAGAGAACCATGGTAGAGGGAGTAGAGAACCATGGTAGAGAGAGTAGAGAACCATGGTAGAGAGAGTAGAGAACCATGGTAGAGAGAGTAGAGAACCATGGTAGAGGGAGTGAGAGAGAGTAGAGAACCATGGTAGAGGGAGTAGAGGACCATGGTAGAGAGAGTAGAGAACCATGGTAGAGAGAGTAGAGAACCATGGTAGAGAGAGTAGAGGACCATGGTAGAGGGAGTGAGAGAGTAGAGAACCATGGTAGAGCGAGTGAGAGAGAGAGTAGAGAACCATGGTAGAGGGAGTAGAGAACCATGGTAGAGGGAGTGAGAGAGAGTAGAGAACCATGGTAGAGGGAGTAGAGAACCATGGTAGAGGGAGTGAGAGAGAGAGTAGAGAACCATGGTAGAGGGAGTGAGAGAGAGAGTAGAGAACCATGGTAGAGGGAGTGAGAGAGAGAGTAGAGAACCATGGTAGAGGGAGTAGAGGACCATGGTAGAGGGAGTAGAGAACCATGGTAGAGGGAGTGAGAGAGAGAGTAGAGAACCATGGTAGAGGGAGTGAGAGAGAGAGTAGAGAATCATGGTAGAGGGAGTGAGAGAGAGTAGAGAACCATGGTAGAGGGAGTAGAGAACCATGGTAGAGGGAGTAGAGAACCATGGTAGAGGGAGTGAGAGAGAGTAGAGAACCATGGTAGAGGGAGTGAGCGAGAGTAGAGAACCATGGTAGAGGGAGTAGAGAACCATGGTAGAGGGAGTGAGAGTAGAGAACCATGGTAGAGGGAGTAGAGAACCATGGTAGAGGGAGTGAGAGAGAGAGTAGAGAACCATGGTAGAGGGAGTAGAGAACCATGGTAGAGGGAGTGAGAGAGAGAGTAGAGAACCATGGTAGAGGGAGTGAGAGAGAGAGTAGAGAACCATGGTAGAGGGAGTAGAGAACCATGGTAGAGGGAGTGAGAGAGAGTAGAGAACCATGGTAGAGGGAGTGAGAGTAGAGAACCATGGTAGAGAGAGTGAGAGAGAGTAGAGAACCATGGTAGAGGGAGTGAGAGAGAGTAGAGAACCATGGTAGAGGGAGTGAGAGAGAGTAGAGAACCATGGTAGAGGGAGTGAGAGAGAGTAGAGAACCATGGTAGAGGGAGTAGAGAACCATGGTAGAGGGAGTGAGAGAGAGTAGAGAACCATGGTAGAGGGAGTAGAGAACCATGGTAGAGGGAGTGAGAGAGAGTAGAGAACCATGGTAGAGGGAGTGAGAGTAGAGAACCATGGTAGAGAGAGTGAGAGAGAGTAGAGAACCATGGTAGAGGGAGTAGAGAACCATGGTAGAGGGAGTGAGAGAGAGTAGAGAACCATGGTAGAAGGAGTCGAGGACCACGGTAGAGAGAGTGAGAGAGAGTAGAGAACCATGGTAGAGGGAGTAGAGGACCATGGTAGAGAGAGTAGAGAACCATGGTAGAGAGAGTAGAGAACCATGGTAGAGAGAGTAGAGAACCATGGTAGAGAGAGTAGAGAACCATGGTAGAGAGAGTAGAGAACCATGGTAGAGAGAGTAGAGGACCATGGTAGAGAGAGTAGAGGACCATGGTAGAGGGAGTGAGAGAGAGAGTAGAGAACCATGGTAGAGAGAGTAGAGAACCATGGTAGAGAGAGTAGAGAACCATGGTAGAGAGAGTAGAGGACCATGGTAGAGAGAGTAGAGGACCATGGTAGAGGGAGTGAGAGAGAGAGTAGAGAACCATGGTAGAGAGAGTAGAGGACCATGGTAGAGGGAGTGAGAGAGAGAGTAGAGGACCATGGTAGAGAGAGTAGAGGACCATGGTAGAGGGAGTGAGAGAGAGTAGAGGACCATGGTAGAGGGAGTGAGAGAGAGTAGAGGACCATGGTAGAGGGAGTGAGAGAGAGAGTAGAGAACCATGGTAGAGGGAGTAGAGAACCATGGTAGAGAGAGTAGAGAACCATGGTAGAGAGAGTAGAGAACCATGGTAGAGGGAGTGAGAGAGAGTAGAGAACCATGGTAGAGGGAGTGAGAGAGAGTAGAGGACCATGGTAGAGGGAGTGAGAGAGAGTAGAGAACCATGGTAGAGGGAGTGAGAGAGAGTAGAGGACCATGGTAGAGGGAGTGAGAGAGAGTAGAGAACCATGGTAGAGGGAGTAGAGAACCATGGTAGAGAGAGTAGAGAACCATGGTAGAGAGAGAGTAGAGAACCATGGTAGAGGGAGTGAGAGAGAGTAGAGAACCATGGTAGAGGGAGTAGAGGACCATGGTAGAGAGAGTAGAGAACCATGGTAGAGAGAGTAGAGGACCATGGTAGAGGGAGTGAGAGAGAGTAGAGAACCATGGTAGAGAGAGTAGAGAACCATGGTAGAGAGAGTAGAGGACCATGGTAGAGGGAGTGAGAGAGAGTAGAGAACCATGGTAGAGGGAGTAGAGAACCATGGTAGAGGGAGTAGAGGACCATGGTAGAGGGAGTGAGAGAGAGTAGAGAACCATGGTAGAGGGAGTGAGAGAGAGAGTAGAGAACCATGGTAGAGGGAGTGAGAGAGAGTAGAGAACCATGGTAGAGGGAGTAGAGAACCATGGTAGAGGGAGTGAGAGAGAGAGTAGAGAACCATGGTAGAGGGAGTGAGAGAGTAGAGAACCATGAAGGAGGGAGTGAGAGAGAGAGTAGAAAACCATGGTAGAGGGAGTAGAGGACCATGGTAGAGAGAGTAGAGAACCATGGTAGAGGGAGTGAGAGTAGAGAACCATGGTAGAGAGAGTGAGAGAGAGTAGAGAACCATGGTAGAGGGAGTAGAGAACCATGGTAGAGGGAGTGAGAGAGAGTAGAGAACCATGGTAGAAGGAGTCGAGGACCACGGTAGAGAGAGTGAGAGAGAGTAGTGAACCATGGTAGAGAGAGTAGAGAACCATGGTAGAGAGAGTAGAGAACCATGGTAGAGAGAGTAGTGAACCATGGTAGAGAGAGTAGAGAACCATGGTAGAGAGAGTAGAGAACCATGGTAGAGAGAGTAGAGAACCATGGTAGAGGGAGTAGAGGACCATGGTAGAGAGAGTAGAGGACCATGGTAGAGAGAGTAGAGAACCATGGTAGAGAGAGTAGAGAACCACGGTAGAGAGAGTAGAGAACCACGGTAGGACCATGGTAGAGAGAGTAGAGGACCACGGTAGAGAGAGTAGAGAACCACGGTCGAGGGAGTGAGAGAGGAGCAGTGTCTTATAGGCTAGTCTCTGTAGTTCCCCCATGGCTTCCCCCATGACTTCCCCCATGGCTTCCCCCATGGTGTAGACACAAGCTCAAGCAAAACTGAGAGTAGAGAGAGAGATTTTCATGAAGTTTCCCAATGTGTCCGTCTGCCTGTCTGGCGATGGCTGTGTGTGTGGTTGTGAGAGCAAGGGGTGTTTGCTTGCCAGCGAAGGTCAAGGGGCACTCTCCCATGGTATGCTCCTCCCCCTCCCGCCCCTCCCCGGAACAGACAGACGGACGGAGAGACAGGCAGGCGGACAGACCTCTCTCTCAGGTGTGTTCAGTAGGGAGGTAAAAACTTGGCCTGGGCATGAAGATCCAGGTCATCATGAATTATTCTCTCCCCCACTCTGTGACGCAGCAGACTCTGAACACTGCTCTCATCGCACATGTTGGTGACGACCCCGATAGAATATGATATGATAGATATGTATAGGGGACAGGGATACTGGAGTGATGGAGGTAGATATGTATAGGGGACAGGGATACTGGAGTGATGGAGGTAGATATGTATAGGGGACAGGGATACTGGAGTGATGGAGGTAGATATGTATAGGGGTCAGGGATACTGGAGTGATGGAGGTAGATATGTATAGGAGACAGGGATACTGGAGTGATGGAGGTAGATATGTATAGGGGACAGGGATACTGGAGTGATGGAGGTAGATATGTATGGGGGACAGGGATACTGGAGTGATGGAGGTAGATATGTATAGGGGACAGGGATACTGGATGATGGAGGTAGATATGTATAGGGGA
The DNA here is from genome assembly GCF_018296145.1 of Oncorhynchus tshawytscha. Taxonomy (NCBI): domain Eukaryota; kingdom Metazoa; phylum Chordata; class Actinopteri; order Salmoniformes; family Salmonidae; genus Oncorhynchus; species Oncorhynchus tshawytscha. The sequence goes on along the minus strand of NC_056448.1, from coordinate 47,235,784 downwards.
CAGGGATACCATGATGGAGGTAGATATGTATAGGGGACAGGGATACTGGAGTGATGGAGATAGATATGTATAGGGACAGGGATACTGGAGTGATGGAGGTAGATATGTATAGGGGACAGGGATACTGGAGTGATGGAGGTAGATATGTATAGGAGACAGGGATACTGGAGTGATGGAGGTAGATATGTATAGGGGACAGGGATACTGGAGTGATGGAGGTAGATATGTATAGGAGACAGGGATACTGGAGTGATGGAGGTAGATATGTATAGGGGACAGGGATACTGGAGTGATGGAGAGATATGTATAGGGGACAGGGATACTGGAGTGATGGAGGTAGATATGTATAGGGGACAGGGATACTGGTGATGGAGGTAGATATGTATAGGAGACAGGGATACTGGAGTGATGGAGGTAGATATGTATAGGGGACAGGGATACTAGAGTGATGGAGGTAGATATGTATAGGGGACAGGGATACTGGAGTGATGGAGGTAGATATGTATAGGGGACAGGGATACTGGAGTGATGGAGGTAGATATGTATAGGGGACAGGGATACTAGAGTGATGGAGGTAGATATGTATAGGGGACAGGGATACTGGAGTGATGGAGGTAGATATGTATAGGGGACAGGGATACTGGAGTGATGGAGGTAGATATGTACCAGGGATACTGGAGTGATGGAGGTAGATATGTATAGGGGACAGGGATACTGGAGTGATGGAGGTAGATATGTATAGGGGACAGGGATACTAGAGTGATGGAGGTAGATATGTATAGGGGACAGGGATACTGGAGTGATGGAGGTAGATATGTATAGGGGACAGGGATACTGGAGTGATGGAGGTAGATATGTATAGGGGACAGGGATACTGGAGTGATGGAGGTAGATATGTATAGGAGACAGGGATACTGGAGTGATGGAGGTAGATATGTATAGGGGGAAGGTGATACTGGAGTGATGGAGGTAGATATGTATAGGGGTAAGGGAACAGGGATACTGGAGTGATGGAGGTAGATATGTATAGGGGACAGGGATACTGGAGTGATGGAGGTAGATATGTATAGGGGGAATGGGACAGGGATACTAGAGTGATGGAGGTAGATATGTATAGGGGACAGGGATACTGGAGTGATGGAGGTAGATATGTATAGGGGACAGGGATACTGGAGTGATGGAGATAGATATGTATAGGGGACAGAGATACTGGACTGATAGAGGTAGATATGTATAGGGGGAAGGGGACAGAGATACTGGACTGATAGAGGTAGATATGTATAGGGGTAAGGGAACAGGGATACTGGAGTGATGGAGGTAGATATGTATAGGGGACAGGGATACTGTAGTGATGGAGGTAGATATGTATAGGGGACAGGGATACTAGAGTGATGGAGGTAGATATGTATAGGGGACAGGGATACTGGAGTGATGGAGGTAGATATGTATAGGGGGAATGGGACAGGGATACTAGAGTGATGGAGGTAGATATGTATCGGGGGAAGGGAACAGGGATACTGGAGTGATGGAGGTAGATATGTATAGGGGGAATGGGACAGGGATACTAGAGTGATGGAGGTAGATATGTATAGGGGTAAGGGGACAGGGATACTGGAGTGATGGAGGTAGATATGTATAGGGGACAGGGATACTGGAGTGATGGAGGTAGATATGTATAGGGGACAGACAGGGATACTGGAGTGATGGAGGTAGATATGTATAGGGGACAGGGATACTGGAGTGATGGAGGTAGATATGTATAGGGGACAGGGATACTGGAGTGATGGAGGTAGATATGTATAGGGGAAGGAGACAGGGATGCTGGAGTGATGAGGTAGATATGTATAGGGGACAGGGATACTGGAGTGATGGAGGTAGATATGTATAGGGGACAGGGATACTGGAGTGATGGAGGTAGATATGTATAGGGGGAAGGAGACAGGGATACTGGAATGATGGAGGTAGATATGTATAGGGGACAGGGATACTGGAGTGATGGAGGTAGATATGTATAGGGGGAAGGAGACAGGGATACTGGAGTGATGGAGGTAGATATGTATAGGGGACAGGGATACTGGAGTGATGGAGGTGGATATGTATAGGAGACAGGGATACTGGAGTGATGGAGGTAGATATGTATAGGAGACAGGGATACTGGAGTGATGGAGGTAGATATGTGTAGGGGACAGACAGGGATACTGGAGTGATGGAGGTAGATATGTATAGGGGACAGGGATACTGGAGTGATGGAGGTAGATATGTATAGGAGACAGGGATACTGGAGTGATGGAGGTATATATGTATAGGGGGAAGGTGATACTGGAGTGATGGAGGTAGATATGTTTTGGAGACAGGGATACTGGAGTGATGGAGGTAGATATGTATAGGGGACAGGGATACTGGAGTGATGGAGGTAGATATGTATAGGGGGAAGGGAACAGGGACACTGGAGTGATGGAGGTAGATATGTATAGGGGAAGGGGACAGGGATACTGGAGTGATGGAGGTAGATATGTATAGGAGACAGGGATACTGGAGTGATGGAGGTAGATATGTATAGGAGACAGGGATACTGGAGTGATGGAGGTAGATATGTATAGGAGACAGGGATACTGGAGTGATGGAGGTAGATATGTATAGGAGACAGGGATACTGGAGTGATGGAGGTAGATATGTATAGGGGGAAGGGGTCAGGGATACTGGAGTGATGGAGGTAGATATGTATAGGGGACAGGGACACTGGAGTGATGGAGGTAGATATGTATGGGGGTAAGGGGACAGGGATACTGGAGTGATGGAGGTAGATATGTATAGGGGTAAGGGGACAGGGATACTAGAGTGATGGAGGTAGATATGTATAGGAGACAGGGATACTGGAGTGATGGAGGTAGATATGTATAGGAGACAGGGATACTGGAGTGATGGAGGTAGATATGTATAGGGGGAAGGGGTCAGGGATACTGGAGTGATGGAGGTAGGTATGTATAGGAGACAGGGATACTGGAGTGATGGAGGTAGATATGTATAGGAGACAGGGATACTGGAGTGATGGAGGTAGATATGTATAGGAGACAGGGATACTGGAGTGATGGAGGTAGGTATGTATAGGAGACAGGGATACTGGAGTGATGGAGGTAGATATGTATAGGAGACAGGGATACTGGAGTGATGGAGGTAGGTATGTATAGGAGACAGGGATACTGGAGTGATGGAGGTAGGTATGTGTAGGAGACAGGGATACTGGAGTGATGGAGGTAGGTATGTATAGGGGACAGGGATACTGGAGTGATGGAGGTAGATATGTATAGGGGACAGGGATACTGGAGTGATGGAGGTAGATATGTATAGGGGACAGGGATACTGGAGTGATGGAGGTAGATATGTATAGGGGGAAGGGGACAGGGATACTGGAGTGATGGAGGTAGATATGTATAGGGGACAGGGATACTGGAGTGATGGAGGTAGATATGTATAGGGGACAGGGATACTGGAGTGATGGAGGTAGATATGTATAGGGGACAGGGATACTGGAGTGATAGCTATTTATCTGTTGGTGTCAGACTTGATGCACCGGTAACTCTTGCCATATGGCAGCAGAGACAATTGTCTATGGATCGGGTGGTTGTCTATGGCTTGGCTCGGGTGGTTGTCTATGGCTTGGCTCGGGTGGTTGTCTATGGCTCGGCTCGGGTGGTTGTCTATGGCTCGGCTCGGGTGGGTGTCTATGGCTTGGCTTTAGTGGTTGTCTATAGCTTGGCTCGGGTGGTTGTCTATGGCTTGGCTCGGGTGGTTGTCTATGACTCGGGTGGTTGTCTATGGCTCGGCTCGGGTGGTTGTCTATGGCTCGGCTCGGGTGGGTGTCTATGGCTTGGCTTTAGTGGTTGTCTATAGCTTGGCTCGGGTGGTTGTCTATGGCTTGGCTCGGGTGGTTGTCTATGACTCGGGTGGTTGTCTATGGCTCGGCTCGGGTGGTTGTCTATGGCTCGGCTCGGGTGGTTGTCTATGGCTCGGCTCGGGTGGTTGTCTATGGCTCGGCTCGGGTGGTTGTCTATGGCTTGGCTTGGGTGGTTGCTCGAACGACAGACAGACAGACAGAGACAGACAGCCTAGCTAGAACAGACAGACTAGCTAGAACAAACAGACAGACAGTGACATGTAGGTCAGTAGCTTAGCAGAGCGTGTGGGTGCACAGTGGCTCTAAGCTGCATGCAGTACAGCACGCTGAGGTGAGTGAACAACCCTGAACCCAGCGAGCGCTCGCTAAGACAGTTAACCCTTCACTTCAGTCACCACAGCTGCTTTTCACAATGGCACACAGAGCTGTCTCTTCTACGTGGCCGTGATGACTCTCCCTGCTGCCCTCCCCCCCGCCCCCCCGCTCTTTCCGCTTGAGCTGACTGAGTGACTGGGCTACCTGCCTGCCTCCCTCCTCTAACCACTGGGCTACCTGCCTGCCTCCCTCCTCTAACCACTGGGCTACCTGCCTCCCTCCTCTAACCACTGGGCTACCTGCCTCCCCCTCTAACCACTGGGCTACCTGCCTCCCTCCTCTAACCACTGGGCTACCTGCCTCCCTCCTCTAACCACTGGGCTACCTGCCTCCCTCCTCTAACCACTGGGCTACCTGCCTGCCTCCCTCCTCTAACCACTGGGCTACCTGCCTCCTCCCTCCTAACCACTGGGCTACCTGCCTCCCCCTCTAACCACTGGGCTACCTGCCTCCCTCCTCTAACCACTGGGCTACCTGCCTGCCTCCCTCCTCTAACCACTGGGCTACCTGCCTGCCTCCCTCCTCTAACCACTGGGCTACCTGCCTGCCTCCCTCCTCTAACCACTGGGCTACCTGCCTGCCTCCCTCCTCTAACCACTGGGCTACCTGCCTCCTCCCTCCTCTAACCACTGGGCTACCTGCCTCCCTCCTCTAACCACTGGGCTACCTGCCTCCCCCTCCTCTAACCACTGGGCTACCTGCCTGCCTCCCCCTCTAACCACTGGGCTACCTGCCTGCCTCCCTCCTCTAACCACTGGGCTACCTGCCTGCCTCCCTCCTCTAACCACTGGGCTACCTACTGCCTCCCCCTCTAACCACTGGGCTACCTGCCTCCCTCCTCTAACCACTGGGCTACCTGCCTCCCCCCTCTAACCACTGGGCTACCTGCCTCCCCCCTCTAACCACTGGGCTACCTGCCTCCCCCTCTAACCACTGGGCTACCTGCCTCCCCCCTCTAACCACTGGGCTACCTGCCTCCCCCTCTAACCACTGGGCTACCTGCCTCCCCCTCTAACCACTGGGCTACCTGCCTCCCCCTCTAACCACTGGGCTACCTGCCTCCCCTAACCACTGGGCTACCTGCCTCCCCCTCTAACCACTGGGCTACCTGCCTCCCTCCTCTAACCACTGGGCTACCTGCCTCCCTCCTCTAACCACTGGGCTACCTGCCTCCCTCCTCTAACCACTGGGCTACCTGCCTCCCTCCTCTAACCACTGGGCTACCTGCCTCCCTCCTCTAACCACTGGGCTACCTGCCTCCCTCCTCTAACCACTGGGCTACCTGCCCCCTCTAACCACTGGGCTACCTGCCTCCCCCTCTAACCACTGGGCTACCTGCCTCCCTCCTCTAACCACTGGGCTACCTGCCTCCCTCCTCTAACCACTGGGCTACCTGCCTCCCCCTCTAACCACTGGGCTACCTGCCTCCCCCTCTAACCACTGGGCTACCTGCCTCCCCCTCTAACCACTGGGCTACCTGCCTCCCCCTCTAACCACTGGGCTACCTGCCTCCCCCTCTAACCACTGGGCTACCTGCCTCCCCCTCTAAGCACTGGGCTACCTGCCTCCCCCAGTTTGAGAGGGACGAGCGTCAGTATGTGATCTAAGATCAGTTTGAGAGGGACGAGCGTCAGTATGTGATCTAAGATCAGTTTGAGAGGGACGAGCGTCAGTATGTGATCTAAGATCAGTTTGAGAGGAACGAGCGTCAGTATGTGATCTAAGATCAGTTTGAGAGGAACGAGCGTCAGTATGTGATCTAAGATCAGTTTAATTAATTTATGAATTTAGTCACTACAATTACTTGAAATGTGCAGAGAAAAGAGCAAACACTGGGATCAATAGCATCTGCTTAGTTTGCATACCAACCAATAGGTGCTGAGCTGCTGTGTGGCATTAAATAATCAGCCCTTCCTTAGTGTATGTCCGTGGCCCCTGTTTTTTTGACTGCTCTCTCACCACGAGAATGGTCAAAACTCAGACCGGGCCAGGACCTGGTTTCCCAATAGAACTTATGGCTTACGATTGTTTTCAACGATGCGTCTTACAACAGCCGAAGATGTAACAACGCAGAGAGAAAAGTCGCTAAGTGCGTCGTTGGAGCTTGTGTCGATACTGATAGGATGGAAAGAAAGTCCATGCTGATCTTCGATCAGGTTTCTCCGTTCAAATCTTAGCTTCACAATACTGACAAATCAGCTCCTAGCGAGATATTACCACCTAAAGACTTATTCTAATACCCAATACAAAACGCACTAAAAATCACAGATTTGGCAGATCCTTGTGCAGGTTAGGCTACAAACACATTATTAAATATATTAAATATAACTCCATATGATTGAAATAGGCCTATAGTCAACTGTTTATATTTGAATGCAGTCGTCTCGGTTTTCATTTGAAACATATTTTTATACATTCGTTGTTTGTATCAATTGCAAAGACATTGGATTTTTTTTTTTGTATTTGTAGTCAACTTTGTTTTGAAAATGATTGGTGATAACCGGTCTCAGAGACGGATAAACCATGTGATTCTACGTTTAGTGGAGATCTGTGTATAAAGTGAAGTGGGAGGGGGAGCATCTGACGATGTACTTAGCTGTTCTACGACTGATCTGAGGCAGGGTCGTTAGATACCAAGTACTAAGGAATTCTTATAGCAGATGCTAGGTAAAAGCTAATAACGATGGTTTTGGGGAAACCGCTCTGAGATTTATCGATGCTCCTCCTCCTAACGATGAACTTAGCCTTGAGATGCTTCTGGGAAATCGAGCCCAGTACAGGATGTTACAAACGGGTCATTCCATTTGATTTTAATCACTTTTTTGACCACACCCCTTTATGATTTGAATGAAACATTTCTATGCATTGTTGATGTGGTCAGGAAGTACATTTCTGGACCTGAATGACAAAAACGTCCAAACTTTTGAAAACGTGGACATCACAGTACAGCAGAGCACATTACATTATACTCTGGTGTACTGTACTTCACTGTAATGTCCAGACATCTATGATTGGTTTAAAATCTGCCCACTGACCAAATTTGGACTACTTTTCAAGGTTCATGGATGTCTGGTGCTCAGTGGGTGAGGATGTTTGTACCTGTATATCAGGGTTGGGCGGTATGCAGATTTCCATATCCTGCCTGTGCCATTCCGGAGTATTACAGTATTACCGTTTACCAGAATGCTAACAAGTACTAAGGAATTCTCATAGTGGATGCCAGGTAAATGCTAACGAGTACTAAGGAATTCTCATAGTGGATGCCAGGTAAATGCTAACGAGTACTAAGGAATTCTCATAGTGGATGCCAGGTAAATGCTAACAAGTACACAACAAACTACGCACTGCCCACAAGGCCTCACCTCAGACCATCCGCTGCCCTTACTCACAGATAATCACACAGGCCTCACATGCTTTCACCACACACTCTTCACACCATCACACAGATCTACGCTACACAGCTCCCCATTAATACACAGGTCTACACGGCACACACTCATCACATGCTGCTGGGATCACACCATTTAAATACGAATGAGGCATGTTTTTCACCAACTGGAGAGAGGGAGGGGCTTGGGTGTAGAGTACATACACAGACAGGCTCATTGGCCTATTGGCCCCAGGATGCAAGGCAGCCGTAGTCACACTGCAGAGGCGCTAGCCAAGCCCAGAAGGCTTCGCCTTCAAAAACACTGAGCTGAGGAGGGGGATGAGAGAAGCATGCATGGCCTAGCATGTTGTAAATTGTCTATGCTCTGATAATTACAGATGTTACCTGGAACAAAATGTCTCTTAATCTGACGATTGAATCGTTGGGATCCAAAGGAGGAGAATGAATTGCATGAGCTACGTTTCTCTTTGATTTTCACAGGTGGAAGGAAAACTCATTGATCACAAGAACACACAAATGTTGCTAACATTCATAGTATCAATCCGTTTGAATCTGGACTCCTCTCAAACACACACAAACATACACCGACACATATACAGTCAGCAACAAGTTGGAATTGAGGAACCTGCATTGGATCACCAATAGATGTAACTAGCAGATGGTAACAGGCTAATGCGATGCTGCGTTAGCTGTTACAGGTGTGCTACTGGTTGGTATAGCAACAGAGCATTACCAACCAACCTAAATGCCCGACTTGGAACTCAGCCCTCTGTCTAAAGTACAGTGTGTGTGTGAGTCCTTGGCAATGTAGCCTTCAGCATGGTCCTTCTAAAATGGTCCATAAAACCCATTGGTACCGGGGTCTGACAACTTGGATTGATAAGTACTGAGGGTAATTGAGGACGATATTGCCACTCCGAATTTGCCATATCTTCAATCTAAGACTACTAGAAAGTGTGTTCCCTCAGGCCTGGAGGGAAGCAAAAGCTATTCCCCTACCTAAGGATAATAAAGCCTGTGGAAACTTTGAGAAAAAAATTGTGTTTGACCAGATACAATGCTATTTTCCAGTAAAAACAAATAATAATAACAGACGTTCAGCATGCTCATAGGGAAGGACATTCAACAAGCACAGCACTTACACAAATCACTGATTGGCTGAGAGAAATTGATGATAAAATGATTGTGCGGGGCTGTTTTGGAGGACTTCAGTGCAGCTTTTGACATTATCGATCATAGTCTGTTGCTGGAAAAACGTATGTGTTATGGCTTTACACCCCTGCTATAATGTGGATGAAGAGTTACCTGTCTAACAGAGCACAGAAGGTGTTCGTGTTCTTTAATGGAAGCCTCTCCAACATAATCCAGGTAGAATCAGGAATTCCCCAAGGCAGCTCCCAATGCCACTTACTGTTTTCAATCTTTACTAATGACAAGCCACTGGCTTTGAATAAAGTGTGTCTATGTATGCTGATGACTCAACACAATACACGTCAGCTACTACAGCGACTGAAATGACTGCAACACTTAAAGAGCTGCAGTTAGTTTCAGAATGGCAAGGAATAAATTAGTGCTAAATCATTTAAAAACTAAAAGCGTTATATTTGGAACAAATCCTTCACTAAACCCTGAACCGAAACTAAATATTGTAATAAATAATGTGGAAATTGAGCAAGTTGAGATGATTAAACTGCTTGGAGTAACCCTGGATTGTAAACTGTCATGGTCAAAACATATTGATACAACAGTAGCTAAGATGGGGAGAAGTCTGTCCATAAGGCGCTGCTCCACCTTCTTAACAACAGCACTGTCAGTCAACAAGGCAGGTCCTACAGGCCCTAGTTTCTACCTTCTTAACAACACTATCAACAAGGCAGGTCCTACAGGCCCTAGTTTCTACCTTCTTAACAACACTATCAACAAGGCAGGTCCTACAGGCCCTAGTTTCTACCTTCTTAACAGCACTATCAACAAGGCAGGTCCTGCAGGCCCTAGTTTCTACCTTCTTAACAGCACTATCAACAAGGCAGGTCCTACAGGCCCTAGTTTCTACCTTCTTAACAGCACTATCAACAAGGCAGGTCCTACAGGCCCTAGTTTCTACCTTCTTAACAGCACTATCAACAAGGCAGGTCCTACAGGCCCTAGTTTTGTCACACTACTTAACTTGTCCACAGTTCCTCAATTCCCGACCTGGAAGAGAACCAATGTTTTCTAAACGTCTATATCTAGTTGCAGGGGGTTTGTCTGAATCTAGAAAACTCTTTAAGTTGTTAAATACAATTGTTTTGCTCCGTGAAGTAATACAACAATGTGTACGCCGTCCTCTTGTCTATTTCAAATCTTCCCTCGTTGTTCCAGAAAGGTTGAGTGGCATCATGAAATGTGGCACATGGGACAGCCACCATTCTCAATCAATGAGAAAATATGTCAAAATAGACAAGATAGCGGCTTGATAGCGGTGTACACATTGTTGTATTCATGGAGCAGAACATGTATTTAAATGTAATAATGGCGCATTTTCTAGATTCAAAACAAACCCCCTGCAACTAGACACGGACGTCTAGAAAACACTGGTTGTCTCCCAAGTCAGAAATTGTGGAAGTATGGACAAGATAAATTTGGTTAAAATCTCTAATACATCAGACAGTACCCATCAGACAGTACCCATCAGACAGTACCTACCAGACAGTGCCCATCAGACAGTGCCCATCAGACAGTGCCCATCAGACAGTACCTACCAGACAGTACCCACCAGACAGTACCCACCAGACAGTACCTACCAGACAGTACCCACCAGACAGTACCCACCAGACAGTACCCACCAGACAGTACCCACCAGACAGTACCCATCAGACAGTGCCCATCAGACAGTGCCCATCAGACAGTGCCCATCAGACAGTACCCATCAGACAGTGCCCATCAGACAGTGCCCATCAGACAGTACCTATCAGACAGCTGGAACAGAGTAATGGTCTGACTAGGTGATAGTTTTAATAGCAACAATGGATGAGTTACTGTGGAAGGTGAAGGCCTACAGCACTGTCATTGAGCTTTGAAGAGTTGAATGTCTAGACACCAGTGGTGCCAAAAGACCATGGCTTTCACAGAGCATTTGAGAAGAACCAATGCTGGAAGGCTACATTGCCAAGGAATTACTCACAGATACTGTACTTTAAACAGAGGGCTGTGTTCCAATAGTTCAGCCTAGATTGCAAACAAGATCACTGCATTTCCAATCAGTCAGTCACATGATAAGCCATGGTCAAGAATCTCCAAGTGACCCAAATAAAGATGAGACATAACTACTGAGTTTTCGTGAATAAAAACTCCAGTTAGATATGAACTTGTGGCGTCTACACAAAAAAAAATGTAACATGTGTGGGGGGGTTATTGACACAATGTTCACACTGCTGGCATTAGCAACATTGTGGCAACCAACGTAAGCGGGTGACCAAGCTCAAGGTATCGATAACTTGTAAGCTTTCGCCTACAATTATTTTTTATTTTTTTTTTCCATTTGGAAACGAGTTGTGATAGCTAAATCAGACCAGCTATTATAACTTGTGAACTTTATCAAGCAAAGTAATTAACATTATTGTTATTTAACATCACACTCGATCATTACCTGTAGTAATAGACATCACTCTTGCCAGCACTGAGTCCTGACTTCCGGATCACTTCTTCTTTCTTCCAGCCCGGTGGCAGAGAGGGACAATCCATCCTCTTCTTCTCCATAACCATTTAGTGTATAATTAGGAATCACATCAATCGCTGTAAATCAACTCAGTCAAACAAATACGTTACAACGTGTTTAATAGATACACCTGACTTTTGGCGATCTAAAAGTGAAGCTCTTAACTAAAACCGTTTGAACTAACCACTAAACCCGAGCGAAAAACTTTTATTTCCGCTATTGTATCCTGTCTAGTGGGTAGATATATAACTATTGAATCCTTGGTTGTTGCTGTTGTTGACACGTTTCCTAATTCGATCTTTAACTATCCCAAAATGCGAGTGACCCGCCAGTAGTTGCAGATCTCCTTTGACCAAAGGCGGCGGCGGTGGCAGTGACGTTCAGATGTTTCAGCACTTCCCACACAGTGACCCGGCGCTTGGCAACCGTTCTCAGAGCAACGCCCCGCCTCCACGGAACACTTCCGTCACTTCTCCGTTACGCCCCTCCCCTCCCCTAAGGCGGTAACTAGGGGGTGGTGTTGACTAGATGGTATACTGCTTTTGTCAGGTTTTTAGGAGAATTTGCGTAGTAGATTATGGAGAATTTGCGTAGTAGATTATGGAGAATTTGCGTAATAGGTTCGGAGAATTTACGCAGTAGGCTGAAAAAGGCAAAACAAAATCTCCTTTTTTGACGTTAACTTTACAAAATCTGGAGCCCTTATAGCCATGGCTGTGATGTAACAATTACATAGAAAATACCAGTCTTTCCTAAAATACGAACAATGTAATAAAACAGTATTTAATTCGAATGTTCCAGCGTGTATTATCATTGGCTTTCCTCATCAAGGCCCTAAAGACGTAGTTCGGTAGTCACTACTTACCACAGCCGCAAAGTCAGAAGGGCCGCTTTTTCCACCAATCAGATAAGAGAAGGTGATGACGCGGACGCCGATCGGCTTGCATGGGGGGCAGACAGACGGAAAGACATTTTGTGATCCATCGATGATTTGCTTATTTATTAGCTATAATAAAACCAACCGATCGAAATCCAAAGTGATAATCGGATGTGTTATTCAAACTGCTGCAATATCTGCATTGTTTTTAAAGTGCCATGTAGACAAACAAATGGACACATCTTGATTTTAGATTTTTTTGTTGATGTTCAAAATCCACAAGTAATCCACAAGTAAGACTTAGTTTCACAGAAATTAATATTTTTGAAATTAGCAGATTTTGGGTTGATTGTAAAGATAACTTCAACCATGTGACTTTATTTGGCTCAGAGGCACTTGCTGTAATTATTTATTTCACTTAACCAGATGAGGCTGGTAGGAGGAGCTATAGGAGGATGGCAGATTGTAGTGGCTGGAATCACATCAATAGAACAGTATCGAATGATTCCATTCAAGCCGATACATTGAGCCTGTCCTCCTGTAGCTTCTCCCACCAGCCTCCACTGAACTGTTCCTAGCCTTGCAATCTACCTTCTTGGTATTTTGTACCAGTTTCCGTCTCGACAAAGACATGGTCTTCAAGCTATGTAAGATAGCAAGACATTTAATAATATTAATTGATTGGACTTACAGGGCACTTTTCAAGACTCCCAAAGCTCTTTACAGTGTACAGGGTAACTCACCACCCTACTCTATACAGGGGTAACTCACCACCCCACTCTATACAGGGGGAACTCCCCACCCCACTCTATACAGGGGTAACTCACCACCCTAACCCCACTCTATACAGGGGTAACTCCCCACCCTAACCCTACTCTATACAGGGGTAACTCACCACCCTAACCCAACTCTATACAGGGGTAACTCACCACCCTAACCCTACTCTATACAGGGGTAACTCACCACCCTAACCCTACTCTATACAGGGGTAACTCACCACCCTAACCCTACTCTATACAGGGGTAACTCACCACCCTACTCTATACAGGGGTAACTCACCACCCTAACCCTACTCTATACAGGGGTTACTCACCACCCTAACCCGACTCTATACAGGGGTAACTCACCACCCTAACCCGACTCTATACAGGGGTAACTCACCACCCTAACCCTACTCTATACAGGGGTAACTCACCACCCTACTCTATACAGGGGTAACTCACCACCCTACTCTATACAGGGGTAACTCACCACCCGACTCTATAAAGGGGTAACTCACCACCCCACTCTATACAGGGGTAACTCACCACCCCACTCTATACAGGGGTAACTCACCACCCCACTCTATACAGGGGTAACTCACCACCCGACTCTATACAGGGGTAACTCACCACCCCACTCTATACAGGGGTAACTCACCACCCGACTCTATACAGGGGTAACTCACCACCCTAACCCGACTCTATACAGGGGTAACTCACCACCATAACCCGACTCTATACAGGGATAACCCACCACCCTACTCTATACAGGGGTAACTCACCACCCTACTCTATACAGGGGTAACTCACCACCCTAACCCTACTCTATACAGGGGTAACTCACCACCCTAACCCTACTCTATACAGGGGTAACTCACCACCCTAACCCGACTCTATACAGGGGTAACTCACCACCCCACTCTATACAGGGGTAACTCACCACCCCACTCTATACAGGGGTAACTCACCACCCTAACCCGACTCTATACAGGGGTAACTCACCACCCTAACCCGACTCTATACAGGGGTAACTCACCACCCTAACCCTACTCTATACAGGGGTAACTCACCACCCCACTCTATACAGGGGTAACTCACCACCCTAACCCTACTCTATACAGGGGTAACTCACCACCCGACTCTATACAGGGGTAACTCACCACCCCACTCTATACAGGGGTAACTCACCACCCGACTCTATACAGGGGTAACTCACCACCCGACTCTATACAGGGGTAACTCACCACCCGACTCTATACAGGGGTAACTCACCACCCTAACCCGACTCTATACAGGGGTAACTCACCACCCTAACCCGACTCTATACAGGGGTAACTCACCACCCTAACCCGACTCTATACAGGGGTAACTCACCACCCTAACCCGACTCTATACAGGGGTAACTCACCACCCTAACCCGACTCTATACAGGGGTAACTCACCACCCTAACCCTACTCTATACAGGGGTAACTCACCACCCTAACCCGACTCTATACAGGGGTAACTCACCACCCTAACCCGACTCTATACAGGGGTAACTCACCACCCTAACCCGACTCTATACAGGGGTAACTCACCACTCTAACCCGACTCTATACAGGGGTAACTCACCACCCTAACCCGACTCTATACAGGGGTAACTCACCACCCTAACCCGACTCTATACAGGGGTAACTCACCACCCTAACCCGACTCTACACAGGGGTAACTCACCACCCTAACCCGACTCTATACAGGGGTAACTCACCACCCTAACCCGACTCTATACAGGGGTAACTCACCACCCTAACCCGACTCTATACAGGGGTAACTCACCACCCTAACCCGACTCTATACAGGGGTAACTCACCACCCTAACCCTACTCTATACAGGGGTAACTCACCACCCCACTCTATACAGGGGTAACTCACCACCCTAACCCTACTCTATACAGGGGTAACTCACCACCCCACTCTATACAGGGGTAACTCACCACCCTAACCCGACTCTATACAGGGGTAACTCACCACCCCACTCTATACAGGGGAAACTCACCACCCTAACCCTACTCTATACAGGGGTAACTCACCACCCCACTCTATACAGGGGTAACTCACCACCCTAACCCTACTCTATACAGGGGTAACTCACCACCCGACTCTATACAGGGGTAACTCACCACCCCACTCTATACAGGGGTAACTCACCACCCTAACCCGACTCTATACAGGGGTAACTCACCACCCGACTCTATACAGGGGTAACTCACCACCCCACTCTATACAGGGGTAACTCACCACCCTAACCCGACTCTATACAGGGGTAACTCACCACCCGACTCTATACAGGGGTAACTCACCACCCCACTCTATACAGGGGTAACTCACCACCCTAACCCGACTCTATACAGGGGTAACTCACCACCCGACTCTATACAGGGGTACCTCACCACCCCACTCTATACAGGGGTAACTCACCACCCTAACCCGACTCTATACAGGGGTAACTCACCACCCCACTCTATACAGGGGTAACTCACCACCCTAACCCTACTCTATACAGGGGTAACTCACCACCCGACTCTATAAAGGGGTAACTCACCACCCCACTCTATACAGGGGTAACTCACCACCCCACTCTATACAGGGGTAACTCACCACCCCACTCTATACAGGGGTAACTCACCACCCGACTCTATACAGGGGTAACTCACCACCCCACTCTATACAGGGGTAACTCACCACCCGACTCTATACAGGGGTAACTCACCACCCTAACCCGACTCTATACAGGGTAACTCACCACCATAACCCGACTCTATACAGGGATAACCCACCACCCTACTCTATACAGGGGTAACTCACCACCCTACTCTATACAGGGGTAACTCACCACCCTAACCCTACTCTATACAGGGGTAACTCACCACCCTAACCCTACTCTATACAGGGGTAACTCACCACCCTAACCCGACTCTATACAGGGGTAACTCACCACCCCACTCTATACAGGGGTAACTCACCACCCCACTCTATACAGGGGTAACTCACCACCCTAACCCGACTCTATACAGGGGTAACTCACCACCCTAACCCGACTCTATACAGGGGTAACTCACCACCCTAACCCTACTCTATACAGGGGTAACTCACCACCCCACTCTATACAGGGGTAACTCACCACCCTAACCCTACTCTATACAGGGGTAACTCACCACCCGACTCTATACAGGGGTAACTCACCACCCCACTCTATACAGGGGTAACTCACCACCCGACTCTATACAGGGGTAACTCACCACCCGACTCTATACAGGGGTAACTCACCACCCGACTCTATACAGGGGTAACTCACCACCCTAACCCGACTCTATACAGGGGTAACTCACCACCCCACTCTATACAGGGGTAACTCACCACCCTAACCCGACTCTATACAGGGGTAACTCACCACCCCACTCTATACAGGGGTAACTCACCACCCTACTCTATACAGGGGTAACTCACCACCCTAACCCGACTCTATACAGGGGTAACTCACCACCCTAACCCGACTCTATACAGGGGTAACTCACCACCCTAACCCGACTCTATACAGGGGTAACTCACCACCCTAACCCGACTCTATACAGGGGTAACTCACCACCCTAACCCTACTCTATACAGGGGTAACTCACCACCCCACTCTATACAGGGGTAACTCACCACCCTAACCCGACTCTATACAGGGGTAACTCACCACCCCACTCTATACAGGGGTAACTCACCACCCTAACCCTACTCTATACAGGGGTAACTCACCACCCCACTCTATACAGGGGTAACTCACCACCCTAACCCTACTCTATACAGGGGTAACTCACCACCCCACTCTATACAGGGGTAACTCACCACCCTAACCCGACTCTATACAGGGGTAACTCACCACCCGACTCTATACAGGGGTAACTCACCACCCCACTCTATACAGGGGTAACTCACCACCCTAACCCGACTCTATACAGGGGTAACTCACCACCCGACTCTATACAGGGGTAACTCACCACCCCACTCTATACAGGGGTAACTCACCACCCTAACCCGACTCTATACAGGGGTAACTCACCACCCCACTCTATACAGGGGTAACTCACCACCCTACTCTATACAGGGGTAACTCACCACCCTAACCCGACTCTATACAGGGGTAACTCACCACCCTAACCCGACTCTATACAGGGGTAACTCACCACCCTAACCCGACTCTATACAGGGGTAACTCACCACCCTAACCCGACTCTATACAGGGGTAACTCACCACCCTAACCCTACTCTATACAGGGGTAACTCACCACCCCACTCTATACAGGGGTAACTCACCACCCTAACCCGACTCTATACAGGGGTAACTCACCACCCCACTCTATACAGGGGTAACTCACCACCCTAACCCTACTCTATACAGGGGTAACTCACCACCCCACTCTATACAGGGGTAACTCACCACCCTAACCCTACTCTATACAGGGGTAACTCACCACCCCACTCTATACAGGGGTAACTCACCACCCTAACCCGACTCTATACAGGGGTAACTCACCACCCGACTCTATACAGGGGTAACTCACCACCCCACTCTATACAGGGGTAACTCACCACCCTAACCCGACTCTATACAGGGGTAACTCACCACCCGACTCTATACAGGGGTAACTCACCACCCCACTCTATACAGGGGTAACTCACCACCCTAACCCGACTCTATACAGGGGTAACTCACCACCCGACTCTATACAGGGGTACCTCACCACCCCACTCTATACAGGGGTAACTCACCACCCTAACCCGACTCTATACAGGGGTAACTCACCACCCCACTCTATACAGGGGTAACTCACCACCCTAACCCTACTCTATACAGGGGTAACTCACCACCCTAACCCTACTCTATACAGGGGTAACTCACCACCCTAACCCTACTCTATACAGGGGTAACTCACCACCCCACTCTATACAGGGGTAACTCACCACCCTAACCCTACTCTATACAGGGGTAACTCACCACCCCACTCTATACAGGGGTAACTCACCACCCTAACCCTACTCTATACAGGGGTAACTCACCACCCTAACCCTACTCTATACAGGGGTAACTCACCACCCTAACCCTACTCTATACAGGGGTAACTCACCACCCTAACCCTACTCTATACAGGGGTAACTCACCACCCTAACCCGACTCTATACAGGGGTAACTCACCACCCTAACCCGACTCTATACAGGGGTAACTCACCACCCTAACCCGACTCTATACAGGGGTAACTCACCACCATAACCCGACTCTATACAGGGGTAACTCACCACCCTAACCCCACTCTATACAGGGGTAACTCACCACCCTAACCCCACTCTATACAGGGGTAACTCACCACCCAACCCGACTCTATACAGGGGTAACTCACCACCCTAACCCCACTCTATACAGGGGTAACTCACCACCCTAACCCGACTCTATACAGGGGTAACTCACCACCCTAACCCGACTCTATACAGGGGTAACTCACCACCCCACTCTATACAGGGGTAACTCACCACCCTAACCCTACTCTATACAGGGGTAACTCACCACCCCACTCTATACAGGGGTAACTCACCACCCTAACCCTACTCTATACAGGGGTAACTCACCACCCCACTCTATACAGGGGTAACTCACCATCCTAACCCTACTCTATACAGGGGTAACTCACCACCCTAACCCGACTCTATACAGGGGTAACTCACCACCCCACTCTATACAGGGGTAACTCACCACCCTAACCCGACTCTATACAGGGGTAACTCACCACCCCACTCTATACAGGGGAAACTCACCACCCTAACCCTACTCTATACAGGGGTAACTCACCACCCCACTCTATACAGGGGTAACTCACCACCCTAACCCTACTCTATACAGGGGTAACTCACCACCCGACTCTATACAGGGGTAACTCACCACCCCACTCTATACAGGGGTAACTCACCACCCTAACCCGACTCTATACAGGGGTAACTCACCACCCGACTCTATACAGGGGTAACTCACCACCCCACTCTATACAGGGGTAACTCACCACCCTCCCGACTCTATACAGGGGTAACTCACCACCCCACCCGACTCTATACAGGGGTAACTCACCACCCCACTCTATACAGGGGTAACTCACCACCCCACTGTATACAGGGGTAACTCACCACCCCACTCTATACAGGGGTAACTCACCACCCTAACCCTACTCTATACAGGGGTAACTCACCACCCCACTCTATACAGGGGTAACTCACCACCCTAACCCTACTCTATACAGGGGTAACTCACCACCCTAACCCTACTCTATACAGGGGTAACTCACCACCCTAACCCTACTCTATACAGGGGTAACTCACCACCCTAACCCTACTCTATACAGGGGTAACTCACCACCCTAACCCTACTCTATACAGGGGTAACTCACCACCCTAACCCGACTCTATACAGGGGTAACTCACCACCCTAACCCGACTCTATACAGGGGTAACTCACCACCATAACCCGACTCTATACAGGGGTAACTCACCACCCTAACCCCACTCTATACAGGGGTAACTCACCACCCTAACCCCACTCTATACAGGGGTAACTCACCACCCTAACCCGACTCTATACAGGGGTAACTCACCACCCTAACCCCACTCTATACAGGGGTAACTCACCACCCTAACCCGACTCTATACAGGGGTAACTCACCACCCTAACCCGACTCTATACAGGGGTAACTCACCACCCCACTCTATACAGGGGTAACTCACCACCCTAACCCTACTCTATACAGGGGTAACTCACCACCCCACTCTATACAGGGGTAACTCACCACCCTAACCCTACTCTTACAGGGGTAACTCACCACCCCACTCTATACAGGGGTAACTCACCATCCTAACCCTACTCTATACAGGGGTAACTCACCACCCTAACCCGACTCTATACAGGGGTAACTCACCACCCCACTCTATACAGGGGTAACTCACCACCCTAACCCGACTCTATACAGGGGTAACTCCCACCCCACTCTATACAGGGGTAACTCACCACCCTACCCGACTCTATACAGGGGTAACTCACCACCCTAACCCTACTCTATACAGGGGTAACTCACCACCCCACTCTATACAGGGATAACTCACCACCCTAACCCTACTCTATACAGGGGTAACTCACCACCCGACTCTATACAGGGGTAACTCACCACCCCACTCTATACAGGGGTAACTCACCACCCTAACCCGACTCTATACAGGGGTAACTCACCACCCGACTCTATACAGGGGTAACTCACCACCCCACTCTATACAGGGGTAACTCACCACCCTAACCCGACTCTATACAGGGGTAACTCACCACCCGACTCTATACAGGGGTAACTCACCACCCCACTCTATACAGGGGTAACTCACCACCCTAACCCGACTCTATACAGGGGTAACTCACCACCCGACTCTATACAGGGGTACCTCACCACCCCACTCTATACAGGGGTAACTCACCACCCTAACCCGACTCTATACAGGGGTAACTCACCACCCCACTCTATACACAGGGGTAACTCACCACCCTAACCCTACTCTATACAGGGGTAACTCACCACCCTAACCCTACTCTATACAGGGGTAACTCACCACCCTAACCCTACTCTATACAGGGGTAACTCACCACCCCACTCTATACAGGGGTAACTCACCACCCTAACCCTACTCTATACAGGGGTAACTCACCACCCCACTCTATACAGGGGTAACTCACCACCCTAACCCTACTCTATACAGGGGTAACTCACCACCCTAACCCTACTCTATACAGGGGTAACTCACCACCCTAACCCTACTCTATACAGGGGTAACTCACCACCCTAACCCTACTCTATACAGGGGTAACTCACCACCCTAACCCGACTCTATACAGGGGTAACTCACCACCCTAACCCGACTCTATACAGGGGTAACTCACCACCCTAACCCGACTCTATACAGGGGTAACTCACCACCCTAACCCGACTCTATACAGGGGTAACTCACCACCCTAACCCCACTCTATACAGGGGTAACTCACCACCCTAACCCCACTCTATACAGGGGTAACTCACCACCCTAACCCGACTCTATACAGGGGTAACTCACCACCCCACTCTATACAGGGGTAACTCACCACCCTAACCCGACTCTATACAGGGGTAACTCACCACCCCACTCTATACAGGGGTAACTCACCACCCTAACCCGACTCTATACAGGGGTAACTCCCCACCCCACTCTATACAGGGGTAACTCACCACCCTAACCCGACTCTATACAGGGGTAACTCACCACCCTAACCCTACTCTATACAGGGGTAACTCACCACCCCACTCTATACAGGGATAACTCACCACCCTAACCCTACTCTATACAGGGGTAACTCACCACCCGACTCTATACAGGGGTAACTCACCACCCCACTCTATACAGGGGTAACTCACCACCCTAACCCGACTCTATACAGGGGTAACTCACCACCCGACTCTATACAGGGGTAACTCACCACCCCACTCTATACAGGGGTAACTCACCACCCTAACCCGACTCTATACAGGGGTAACTCACCACCCGACTCTATACAGGGGTAACTCACCACCCCACTCTATACAGGGGTAACTCACCACCCTAACCCGACTCTATACAGGGGTAACTCACCACCCGACTCTATACAGGGGTACCTCACCACCCCACTCTATACAGGGGTAACTCACCACCCTAACCCGACTCTATACAGGGGTAACTCACCACCCCACTCTATACAGGGGTAACTCACCACCCTAACCCTACTCTATACAGGGGTAACTCACCACCCTAACCCTACTCTATACAGGGGTAACTCACCACCCTAACCCTACTCTATACAGGGGTAACTCACCACCCCACTCTATACAGGGGTAACTCACCACCCTAACCCTACTCTATACAGGGGTAACTCACCACCCCACTCTATACAGGGGTAACTCACCACCCTAACCCTACTCTATACAGGGGTAACTCACCACCCTAACCCTACTCTATACAGGGGTAACTCACCACCCTAACCCTACTCTATACAGGGGTAACTCACCACCCTAACCCTACTCTATACAGGGGTAACTCACCACCCTAACCCGACTCTATACAGGGGTAACTCACCACCCTAACCCGACTCTATACAGGGGTAACTCACCACCCTAACCCGACTCTATACAGGGGTAACTCACCACCATAACCCGACTCTATACAGGGGTAACTCACCACCCTAACCCCACTCTATACAGGGGTAACTCACCACCCTAACCCCACTCTATACAGGGGTAACTCACCACCCAACCCGACTCTATACAGGGGTAACTCACCACCCTAACCCCACTCTATACAGGGGTAACTCACCACCCTAACCCGACTCTATACAGGGGTAACTCACCACCCTAACCCGACTCTATACAGGGGTAACTCACCACCCCACTCTATACAGGGGTAACTCACCACCCTAACCCTACTCTATACAGGGGTAACTCACCACCCCACTCTATACAGGGGTAACTCACCACCCTAACCCTACTCTATACAGGGGTAACTCACCACCCCACTCTATACAGGGGTAACTCACCATCCTAACCCTACTCTATACAGGGGTAACTCACCACCCTAACCCGACTCTATACAGGGGTAACTCACCACCCCACTCTATACAGGGGTAACTCACCACCCTAACCCGACTCTATACAGGGGTAACTCACCACCCCACTCTATACAGGGGAAACTCACCACCCTAACCCTACTCTATACAGGGGTAACTCACCACCCCACTCTATACAGGGGTAACTCACCACCCTAACCCTACTCTATACAGGGGTAACTCACCACCCGACTCTATACAGGGGTAACTCACCACCCCACTCTATACAGGGGTAACTCACCACCCTAACCCGACTCTATACAGGGGTAACTCACCACCCGACTCTATACAGGGGTAACTCACCACCCCACTCTATACAGGGGTAACTCACCACCCTAACCCGACTCTATACAGGGGTAACTCACCACCCCACTCTATACAGGGGTAACTCACCACCCCACTCTATACAGGGGTAACTCACCACCCCACTCTATACAGGGGTAACTCACCACCCCACTCTATACAGGGGTAACTCACCACCCTAACCCTACTCTATACAGGGGTAACTCACCACCCCACTCTATACAGGGGTAACTCACCACCCTAACCCTACTCTATACAGGGGTAACTCACCACCCTAACCCTACTCTATACAGGGGTAACTCACCACCCTAACCCTACTCTATACAGGGGTAACTCACCACCCTAACCCTACTCTATACAGGGGTAACTCACCACCCTAACCCGACTCTATACAGGGGTAACTCACCACCCTAACCCGACACTATACAGGGGTAACTCACCACCCTAACCCGACTCTATACAGGGGTAACTCACCACCATAACCCGACTCTATACAGGGGTAACTCACCACCCTAACCCCACTCTATACAGGGGTAACTCACCACCCTAACCCCACTCTATACAGGGGTAACTCACCACCCTAACCCGACTCTATACAGGGGTAACTCACCACCCTAACCCCACTCTATACAGGGGTAACTCACCACCCTAACCCGACTCTATACAGGGGTAACTCACCACCCTAACCCGACTCTATACAGGGGTAACTCACCACCCCACTCTATACAGGGGTAACTCACCACCCTAACCCTACTCTATACAGGGGTAACTCACCACCCCACTCTATACAGGGGTAACTCACCACCCTAACCCTACTCTTACAGGGGTAACTCACCACCCCACTCTATACAGGGGTAACTCACCATCCTAACCCTACTCTATACAGGGGTAACTCACCACCCTAACCCGACTCTATACAGGGGTAACTCACCACCCCACTCTATACAGGGGTAACTCACCACCCTAACCCGACTCTATACAGGGGTAACTCACCACCCCACTCTATACAGGGGTAACTCACCACCCTAACCCGACTCTATACAGGGGTAACTCACCACCCTAACCCTACTCTATACAGGGGTAACTCACCACCCCACTCTATACAGGGGTAACTCACCACCCTAACCCTACTCTATACAGGGGTAACTCACCACCCTAACCCTACTCTATACAGGGGTAACTCACCACCCTAACCCTACTCTATACAGGGGTAACTCACCACCCCACTCTATACAGGGGTAACTCACCACCCTAACCCGACTCTATACAGGGGTAACTCACCACCCTAACCCGACTCTATACAGGGGTAACTCACCACCCCACTCTATACAGGGGTAACTCACCACCCTAACCCTACTCTATACAGGGGTAACTCACCACCCCACTCTATACAGGGGTAACTCACCACCCTAACCCTACTCTATACAGGGGTAACTCACCACCCCACTCTATACAGGGGTAACTCACCACCCTAACCCTACTCTATACAGGGGTAACTCACCACCCTAACCCGACTCTATACAGGGGTAACTCACCACCCCACTCTATACAGGGGTAACTCACCACCCTAACCCTACTCTATACAGGGGTAACTCACCACCCCACTCTATACAGGGGTAACTCACCACCCTAACCCTACTCTATACAGGGGTAACTCACCACCCCACTCTATACAGGGGTAACTCACCACCCTAACCCACTATACAGGGGTAACTCACCACCCTAACCCGACTCTATACAGGGGTAACTCACCACCCGACTCTATACAGGGGTAACTCACCACCCACTCTATACAGGGGTAACTCACCACCCTAACCCGACTCTATACAGGGGTAACTCACCACCCGACTCTATACAGGGGTAACTCACCACCCCACTCTATACAGGGGTAACTCACCACCCTAACCCTACTCTATACAGGGGTAACTCACCACCCTAACCCTACTCTATACAGGGGTAACTCACCACCCCACTCTATACAGGGGTAACTCACCACCCTAACCCTACTCTATACAGGGGTAACTCACCACCCCACTCTATACAGGGGTAACTCACCACCCTAACCCTACTCTATACAGGGGTAACTCACCACCCTAACCCTACTCTATACAGGGGTAACTCACCACCCTAACCCTACTCTATACAGGGGTAACTCACCACCCTAACCCTACTCTATACAGGGGTAACTCACCACCCTAACCCGACTCTATACAGGGGTAACTCACCACCCTAACCCGACACTATACAGGGGTAACTCACCACCCTAACCCGACTCTATACAGGGGTAACTCACCACCATAACCCGACTCTATACAGGGGTAACTCACCACCCTAACCCCACTCTATACAGGGGTAACTCACCACCCTAACCCCACTCTATACAGGGGTAACTCACCACCCTAACCCGACTCTATACAGGGGTAACTCACCACCCTAACCCCACTCTATACAGGGGTAACTCACCACCCTAACCCGACTCTATACAGGGGTAACTCACCACCCTAACCCGACTCTATACAGGGGTAACTCACCACCCCACTCTATACAGGGGTAACTCACCACCCTAACCCTACTCTATACAGGGGTAACTCACCACCCCACTCTATACAGGGGTAACTCACCACCCTAACCCTACTCTATACAGGGGTAACTCACCACCCCACTCTATACAGGGGTAACTCACCATCCTAACCCTACTCTATACAGGGGTAACTCACCACCCTAACCCCACTCTATACAGGGGTAACTCCCACCCCACTCTATACAGGGGTAACTCACCACCCTAACCCGACTCTATACAGGGGTAACTCACCACCCTAACCCTACTCTATACAGGGGTAACTCACCACCCTAACCCTACTCTATACAGGGGTAACTCACCACCCTAACCCTACTCTATACAGGGGTAACTCACCACCCTAACCCTACTCTATACAGGGGTAACTCACCACCCTACTCTATACAGGGGTAACTCACCACCCTAACCCTACTCTATACAGGGGTTACTCACCACCCTAACCCGACTCTATACAGGGGTAACTCACCACCCTAACCCGACTCTATACAGGGGTAACTCACCACCCTAACCCTACTCTATACAGGGGTAACTCACCACCCTACTCTATACAGGGGTAACTCACCACCCTACTCTATACAGGGGTAACTCACCACCCGACTCTATAAAGGGGTAACTCACCACCCCACTCTATACAGGGGTAACTCACCACCCCACTCTATACAGGGGTAACTCACCACCCCACTCTATACAGGGGTAACTCACCACCCTAACAGGGGTAACTCACCACCCCACTCTATACAGGGGTAACTCACCACCCGACTCTATACAGGGGTAACTCACCACCCTAACCCGACTCTATACAGGGGTAACTCACCACCCTAACCCGACTCTATACAGGGGTAACTCCACCACCCCTACTCTATACAGGGGTAACTCACCACCCTACTCTATACAGGGGTAACTCACCACCCTAACCCTACTCTATACAGGGGTAACTCACCACCCTAACCCTACTCTATACAGGGGTAACTCACCACCCTAACCCGACTCTATACAGGGGTAACTCACCACCCCACTCTATACAGGGGTAACTCACCACCCGACTCTAACAGGGGTAACTCACCACCCCACTCTATACAGGGGTAACTCACCACCCTAACCCGACTCTATACAGGGGTAACTCACCACCCGACTCTACAGGGGTAACTCACCACCCTAACCCTACTCTATACAGGGGTAACTCACCACCCCACTCTATACAGGGGTAACTCACCACCCTAACCCTACTCTATACAGGGGTAACTCACCACCACTCTATACAGGGGTAACTCACCACCCGACTCTATACAGGGGTAACTCACCACCCGACCTATACAGGGGTAACTCACCACCCTAACCCGACTCTATACAGGGGTAACTCACCACCCCACTCTATACAGGGGTAACTCACCACCCTAACCCGACTCTATACAGGGGTAACTCACCACCCCACTCTATACAGGGGTAACTCACCACCCTACTCTATACAGGGGTAACTCACCACCCTAACCCGACTCTATACAGGGGTAACTCACCACCCTAACCCGACTCTATACAGGGGTAACTCACCACCCTAACCCGACTCTATACAGGGGTAACTCACCACCCTAACCCGACTCTATACAGGGGTAACTCACCACCCTAACCCGACTCTATACAGGGGTAACTCACCACCCTAACCCGACTCTATACAGGGGTAACTCACCACCCTAACCCGACTCTATACAGGGGTAACTCACCACCCTAACCCTACTCTATACAGGGGTAACTCACCACCCTAACCCGACTCTATACAGGGGTAACTCACCACCCTAACCCGACTCTATACAGGGGTAACTCACCACCCTAACCCGACTCTATACAGGGGTAACTCACCACCCTAACCTGACTCTATACAGGGGTAACTCACCACCCTAACCCGACTCTATACAGGGGTAACTCACCACCCTAACCCGACTCTATACAGGGGTAACTCACCACCCTAACCTGACTCTATACAGGGGTAACTCACCACCCTAACCCGACTCTATACAGGGGTAACTCACCACCCTAACCCTACTCTATACAGGGGTAACTCACCACCCCACTCTATACAGGGGTAACTCACCACCCTAACCCTACTCTATACAGGGGTAACTCACCACCCCACTCTATACAGGGGTAACTCACCACCCTAACCCGACTCTATACAGGGGTAACTCACCACCCCACTCTATACAGGGGTAACTCACCACCCTAACCCTACTCTATACAGGGGTAACTCACCACCCCACTCTATACAGGGGTAACTCACCACCCTAACCCTACTCTATACAGGGGTAACTCACCACCCGACTCTATACAGGGGTAACTCACCACCCCACTCTATACAGGGGTAACTCACCACCCTAACCCGACTCTATACAGGGGTAACTCACCACCCGACTCTATACAGGGGTAACTCACCACCCCACTCTATACAGGGGTAACTCACCACCCTAACCCGACTCTATACAGGGGTAACTCACCACCCGACTCTATACAGGGGTAACTCACCACCCCACTCTATACAGGGGTAACTCACCACCCTAACCCGACTCTATACAGGGGTAACTCACCACCCGACTCTATACAGGGGTAACTCACCACCCTAACCCTACTCTATACAGGGGTAACTCACCACCCCACTCTATACAGGGGTAACTCACCACCCTAACCCTACTCTATACAGGGGTAACTCACCACCCTACTCTATACAGGGGTAACTCACCACCCCACTCTATACAGGGGTAACTCACCACCCTCTAACAGGGGTAACTCACCACCCGACTCTATACAGGGGTAACTCACCACCCTAACCTACTCTATACAGGGGTAACTCACCACCCTAACCCGACTCTATACAGGGGTAACTCACCACCACCCACTCTATACAGGGGTAACTCACCACCCTAACCCGACTCTATACAGGGGTAACTCACCACCCCACTCTATACAGGGGTAACTCACCACCCTACTCTATACAGGGGTAACTCACCACCCTAACCCGACTCTATACAGGGGTAACTCACCACCCTAACCCGACTCTATACAGGGGTAACTCACCACCCTAACCCGACTCTATACAGGGGTAACTCACCACCCTAACCCGACTCTATACAGGGGTAACTCACCACCCTAACCCGACTCTATACAGGGGTAACTCACCACCCTAACCCGACTCTATACAGGGGTAACTCACCACCCTAACCCGACTCTATACAGGGGTAACTCACCACCCTAACCCTACTCTATACAGGGGTAACTCACCACCCTAACCCGACTCTATACAGGGGTAACTCACCACCCTAACCCGACTCTATACAGGGGTAACTCACCACCCTAACCCGACTCTATACAGGGGTAACTCACCACCCTAACCTGACTCTATACAGGGGTAACTCACCACCCTAACCCGACTCTATACAGGGGTAACTCACCACCCTAACCCGACTCTATACAGGGGTAACTCACCACCCTAACCCGACTCTATACAGGGGTAACTCACCACCCTAACCCGACTCTATACAGGGGTAACTCACCACCCTAACCCGACTCTATACAGGGGTAACTCACCACCCTAACCCGACTCTATACAGGGGTAACTCACCACCCTAACCCGACTCTATACAGGGGTAACTCACCACCCTAACCCTACTCTATACAGGGGTAACTCACCACCCCACTCTATACAGGGGTAACTCACCACCCTAACCCTACTCTATACAGGGGTAACTCACCACCCCACTCTATACAGGGGTAACTCACCACCCTAACCCCCACTCTATACAGGGGTAACTCACCACCCCACTCTATACAGGGGAAACTCACCACCCTAACCCTACTCTATACAGGGGTAACTCACCACCCCACTCTATACAGGGGTAACTCACCACCCTAACCCTACTCTATACAGGGGTAACTCACCACCCGACTCTATACAGGGGTAACTCACCACCCCACTCTATACAGGGGTAACTCACCACCCTAACCCGACTCTATACAGGGGTAACTCACCACCCGACTCTATACAGGGGTAACTCACCACCCCACTCTATACAGGGGTAACTCACCACCCTAACCCGACTCTATACAGGGGTAACTCACCACCCTCTAACAGGGGTAACTCACCACCCCACTCTATACAGGGGTAACTCACCACCCTAACCCGACTCTATACAGGGGTAACTCACCACCCTAACAGGGGTACCACCACCCCACTCTATACAGGGGTAACTCACCACCCTAACCCGACTCTATACAGGGGTAACTCACCACCCCACTCTATACAGGGGTAACTCACCACCCTAACCCTACTCTATACAGGGGTAACTCACCACCCTAACCCTACTCTATACAGGGGTAACTCACCACCCTAACCCTACTCTATACAGGGGTAACTCACCACCCCACTCTATACAGGGGTAACTCACCACCCTAACCCTACTCTATACAGGGGTAACTCACCACCCCACTCTATACAGGGGTAACTCACCACCCTAACCCTACTCTATACAGGGGTAACTCACCACCCTAACCCTACTCTATACAGGGGTAACTCACCACCCTAACCCTACTCTATACAGGGGTAACTCACCACCCTAACCCTACTCTATACAGGGGTAACTCACCACCCTAACCCTACTCTATACAGGGGTAACTCACCACCCTAACCCGACTCTATACAGGGGTAACTCACCACCCTAACCCCACTCTATACAGGGGTAACTCACCACCCTAACCCGACTCTAGACAGGGGTAACTCACCACCCTAACCCGACTCTATACAGGGGTAACTCACCACCCCACTCTATACAGGGGTAACTCACCACCCTAACCCGACTCTATACAGGGGTAACTCACCACCCTAACCCGACTCTATACAGGGGTAACTCACCACCCTAACCCGACTCTATACAGGGGTAACTCACCACCCTAACCCCACTCTATACAGGGGTAACTCACCACCCTAACCCCACTCTATACAGGGGTAACTCACCACCCTAACCCCACTCTATACAGGGTAACTCACCACCCTAACCCCACTCTATACAGGGGTAACTCACCACCCTAACCCGACTCTATACAGGGGTAACTCACCACCCTAACCCGACTCTATACAGGGGTAACTCACCACCCCACTCTATACAGGGGTAACTCACCACCCTAACCCTACTCTATACAGGGGTAACTCACCACCCCACTCTATACAGGGGTAACTCACCACCCTAACCCTACTCTATACAGGGGTAACTCACCACCCCACTCTATACAGGGGTAACTCACCACCCTAACCCTACTCTATACAGGGGTAACTCACCACCCTAACCCGACTCTATACAGGGGTAACTCACCACCCCACTCTATACAGGGGTAACTCACCACCCTAACCCGACTCTATACAGGGGTAACTCACCACCCCACTCTATACAGGGGTAACTCACCACCCTAACCCTACTCTATACAGGGGTAACTCACCACCCCACTCTATACAGGGGTAACTCACCACCCTAACCCTACTCTATACAGGGGTAACTCACCACCCTCTAACAGGGGTAACCACCACCCCACTCTATACAGGGGTAACTCACCACCCTAACCCGACTCTATACAGGGGTAACTCACCACCCTAACCCTACTCTATACAGGGGTAACTCACCACCCCACTCTATACAGGGGTAACTCACCACCCTAACCCTACTCTATACAGGGGTAACTCACCACCCCACTCTATACAGGGGTAACTCACCACCCCACTCTATACAGGGGTAACTCACCACCCCACTCTATACAGGGGTAACTCACCACCCCACTCTATACAGGGGTAACTCACCACCCTAACCCTACTCTATACAGGGGTAACTCACCACCCCACCTATACAGGGGTAACTCACCACCCTAACCCTACTCTATACAGGGGTAACTCACCACCCTAACCCTACTCTATACAGGGGTAACTCACCACCCTAACCCTACTCTATACAGGGGTAACTCACCACCCTAACCCTACTCTATACAGGGGTAACTCACCACCCTAACCCGACTCTATACAGGGGTAACTCACCACCCTAACCCGACACTATACAGGGGTAACTCACCACCCTAACCCAACTCTATACAGGGGTAACTCACCACCATAACCCGACTCTATACAGGGGTAACTCACCACCCTAACCCCACTCTATACAGGGGTAACTCACCACCCTAACCCCACTCTATACAGGGGTAACTCACCACCCTAACCCGACTCTATACAGGGGTAACTCACCACCCTAACCCCACTCTATACAGGGGTAACTCACCACCCTAACCCGACTCTATACAGGGGTAACTCACCACCCTAACCCGACTCTATACAGGGGTAACTCACCACCCCACTCTATACAGGGGTAACTCACCACCCTAACCCTACTCTATACAGGGGTAACTCACCACCCCACTCTATACAGGGGTAACTCACCACCCTAACCCTACTCTATACAGGGGTAACTCACCACCCCACTCTATACAGGGGTAACTCACCACCCTAACCCTACTCTATACAGGGGTAACTCACCACCCTAACCCTACTCTATACAGGGGTAACTCACCACCCCACTCTATACAGGGGTAACTCACCACCCTAACCCGACTCTATACAGGGGTAACTCACCACCCCAACCCTCTATACAGGGGTAACTCACCACCCTAACCCCACTCTATACAGGGGTAACTCACCACCCTAACCCTACTCTATACAGGGGTAACTCACCACCCCACTCTATACAGGGGTAACTCACCACCCTAACCCTACTCTATACAGGGGTAACTCACCCTAACCCTACTCTATACAGGGGTAACTCACCACCCTAACCCTACTCTATACAGGGGTAACTCACCACCCCCTCTAAACTCACCACCCTAACCCCACTCTATACAGGGGTAACTCACCACCCTAACCCTACTCTATACAGGGGTAACTCACCACCCTAACCCCACTCTATACAGGGGTAACTCACCACCCTAACCCGACTCTATACAGGGGTAACTCACCACCCTAACCCGACTCTATACAGGGGTAACTCACCACCCCACTCTATACAGGGGTAACTCACCACCCTAACCCTACTCTATACAGGGGTAACTCACCACCCCACTCTATACAGGGGTAACTCACCACCCTACCCTACTCTATACAGGGGTAACTCACCACCCCACTCTATACAGGGGTAACTCACCACCCTAACCCTACTCTATACAGGGGTAACTCACCACCCTAACCCGGTATACAGGGGTAACTCACCACCCCACTCTATACAGGGGTAACTCACCACCCTAACCCTACTCTATACAGGGGTAACTCACCACCCCACTCTATACAGGGGTAACTCACCACCCTAACCCTACTCTATACAGGGGTAACTCACCACCCTAACCCTCTCTATACAGGGGTAACTCACCACCCCACTCTATACAGGGGTAACTCACCACCCTAACCCGACTCTATACAGGGGTAACTCACCACCCTAACCCTACTCTATACAGGGGTAACTCACCACCCTAACCCACTCTATACAGGGGTAACTCACCACCCTAACCCTACTCTATACAGGGGTAACTCACCACCCCACTCTATACAGGGGTAACTCACCACCCCACTCTATACAGGGGTAACTCACCACCCTAACCCTACTCTATACAGGGGTAACTCACCACCCTAACCCTACTCTATACAGGGGTAACTCACCACCCCACTCTATACAGGGGTAACTCACCACCCTAACCCTACTCTATACAGGGGTAACTCACCACCCCACTCTATACAGGGGTAACTCACCACCCTAACCCTACTCTATACAGGGGTAACTCACCACCCTAACCCTACTCTATACAGGGGTAACTCACCACCCTAACCCTACTCTATACAGGGGTAACTCACCACCCTAACCCTACTCTATACAGGGGTAACTCACCACCCTAACCCGACTCTATACAGGGGTAACTCACCACCCTAACCCGACACTATACAGGGGTAACTCACCACCCTAACCCGACTCTATACAGGGGTAACTCACCACCCTAACCCTACTCTATACAGGGGTAACTCACCACCCTAACCCCACTCTATACAGGGGTAACTCACCACCCTAACCCCACTCTATACAGGGGTAACTCACCACCCTAACCCCACTCTATACAGGGGTAACTCACCACCCTAACCCCACTCTATACAGGGGTAACTCACCACCCTAACCCGACTCTATACAGGGGTAACTCACCACCCTAACCCGACTCTATACAGGGGTAACTCACCACCCCACTCTATACAGGGGTAACTCACCACCCTAACCCTACTCTATACAGGGGTAACTCACCACCCCACTCTATACAGGGGTAACTCACCACCCTAACCCTACTCTATACAGGGGTAACTCACCACCCCACTCTATACAGGGGTAACTCACCACCCTAACCCTACTCTATACAGGGGTAACTCACCACCCTAACCCGACTCTATACAGGGGTAACTCCCACCCCACTCTATACAGGGGTAACTCACCACCCTAACCCGACTCTATACAGGGGTAACTCACCACCCTAACCCTACTCTATACAGGGGTAACTCACCACCCTAACCCTACTCTATACAGGGGTAACTCACCACCCTAACCCTACTCTATACAGGGGTAACTCACCACCCTAACCCTACTCTATACAGGGGTAACTCACCACCCCACTCTATACAGGGGTAACTCACCACCCTAACCCTACTCTATACAGGGGTAACTCACCACCCTAACCCGACTCTATACAGGGGTAACTCACCACCCTAACCCGACTCTATACAGGGGTAACTCACCACCCTAACTCTACTCTATACAGGGGTAACTCACCACCCTAACCCACCACCCTACTCTATACAGGGGTAACTCACCACCCTAACCCCACTCTATACAGGGGTAACTCACCACCCCACTCTAACAGGGGTAACTCACCACCCCACTCTATACAGGGGTAACTCACCACCCCACTCTATACAGGGGTAACTCACCACCCTAACCCCACTCTATACAGGGGTAACTCACCACCCCACTCTATACAGGGGTAACTCACCACCCGACTATACAGGGGTAACTCACCACCCTAACCCGACTCTATACAGGGGTAACTCACCACCATAACCCGACTCTATACAGGGGTAACCCACCACCCTACTCTATACAGGGGTAACTCACCACCCTAACCCTATACAGGGGTAACTCACCACCCTAACCCTACTCTATACAGGGGTAACTCACCACCCTAACCCTACTCTATACAGGGGTAACTCACCACCCTAACCCCACTCTATACAGGGGTAACTCACCACCCCACTCTATACAGGGGTAACTCACCACCCTAACTCACCACCCCACTCTATACAGGGGTAACTCACCACCCTAACCCGACTCTATACAGGGGTAACTCACCACCCTACTCTATACAGGGGTAACTCACCACCCTAACCCTACTCTATACAGGGGTAACTCACCACCCCACTCTATACAGGGGTAACTCACCACCCTAACCCTACTCTATACAGGGGTAACTCACCACCCGACTCTATACAGGGGTAACTCACCACCCCCCTACTCTATACAGGGGTAACTCACCCCGACTCTATACAGGGTAACTCACCACCCGACTCTATACAGGGGTAACTCACCACCCCACTCTATACAGGGGTAACTCACCACCCTAACCCCACTCTATACAGGGGTAACTCACCACCCCACTCTATACAGGGGTAACTCACCACCCTAACCCGACTCTATACAGGGGTAACTCACCACCCCAACTCTATACAGGGGTAACTCACCACCCTAACTACTATACAGGGGTAACTCACCACCCTAACCCCACTCTATACAGGGGTAACTCACCACCCTAACCCCACTCTATACAGGGGTAACTCACCACCCTAACCCGACTCTATACAGGGGTAACTCACCACCCTAACCCCACTCTATACAGGGGTAACTCACCACCCTAACCCGACTCTATACAGGGGTAACTCACCACCCTAACCCGACTCTATACAGGGGTAACTCACCACCCTAACCCTACTCTATACAGGGGTAACTCACCACCCTAACCCTACTCTATACAGGGGTAACTCACCACCCTAACCCGACTCTATACAGGGGTAACTCACCACCCTAACCCGACTCTATACAGGGGTAACTCACCACCCTAACCCCACTCTATACAGGGGTAACTCACCACCCTAACCCTGACTCTATACAGGGGTAACTCACCACCCTAACCCGACTCTATACAGGGGTAACTCACCACCCTAACCCTACTCTATACAGGGGTAACTCACCACCCTAACCCGACTCTATACAGGGGTAACTCACCACCCTAACCCTACTCTATACAGGGGTAACTCACCACCCTAACCCTACTCTATACAGGGGTAACTCACCACCCTAACCCTACTCTATACAGGGGTAACTCACCACCCTAACCCTACTCTATACAGGGGTAACTCACCACCCTAACCCCACTCTATACAGGGGTAACTCACCACCCTAACCCTACTCTATACAGGGGTAACTCACCACCCCACTCTATACAGGGGTAACTCACCACCCTAACCCTACTCTATACAGGGGTAACTCACCACCCCACTCTATACAGGGGTAACTCACCACCCTAACCCTACTCTATACAGGGGTAACTCACCACCCCACTCTATACAGGGGTAACTCACCACCCTAACCCTACTCTATACAGGGGTAACTCACCACCCGACCTATACAGGGTAACCCCACCCCACTCTATACAGGGGTAACTCACCACCCTAACCCGACTCTATACAGGGGTAACTCACCACCCCACCTATACAGGGGTAACTCACCACCCCACTCTATACAGGGGTAACTCACCACCCTAACCCTACTCTATACAGGGGTAACTCACCACCCCACTCCAGACTCTATACAGGGGTAACTCACCACCCCACTCTATACAGGGGTAACTCACCACCCTAACCCTCTCTATACAGGGGTAACTCACCACCCCACTCTATACAGGGGTAACTCACCACCCTAACCCTACTCTATACAGGGGTAACTCACCACCCTAACCCTACTCTATACAGGGGTAACTCACCACCCTAACCCTACTCTATACAGGGGTAACTCACCACCCCCTACTCTATACAGGGGTAACTCACCACCCCACTCTATACAGGGGTAACTCACCACCCGACTCTATACAGGGGTAACTCACCACCCGACTCTATACAGGGGTAACTCACCACCCTCTATACAGGGGTAACTCACCACCCTAACCCTACTCTATACAGGGGTAACTCACCACCCCCCTCTATACAGGGGTAACTCACCACCCTAACCCCACTCTATACAGGGGTAACTCACCACCCTCTAACCCTCACCACCCTACTCTATACAGGGGTAACTCACCACCCTAACCCGACTCTATACAGGGGTAACTCACCACCCTAACCCTACTCTATACAGGGGTAACTCACCACCCTAACCCTACTCTATACAGGGGTAACTCACCACCCTAACCCGACTCTATACAGGGGTAACTCACCACCCTAACCCCACTCTATACAGGGGTAACTCACCACCCTAACCCTACTCTATACAGGGGTAACTCACCACCCTAACCCACTCTATACAGGGGTAACTCACCACCCTAACCCTACTCTATACAGGGGTAACTCACCACCCTAACCCTACTCTACAGGGGTAACTCACCACCCTAACCCGACTCTATACAGGGGTAACTCACCACCCTAACCCGACTCTATACAGGGGTAACTCACCACCCTAACCTGACTCTATACAGGGGTAACTCACCACCCTAACCCGACTCTATACAGGGGTAACTCACCACCCTAACCCCACTCTATACAGGGGTAACTCACCACCCTAACCCGACTCTATACAGGGTAACTCACCACCCTAACCCTACTCTATACAGGGGTAACTCACCACCCTAACCCTACTCTATACAGGGGTAACTCACCACCCTAACCCGACTCTATACAGGGGTAACTCACCACCCTAACCCCACTCTATACAGGGGTAACTCACCACCCTAACCCTACTCTATACAGGGGTAACTCACCACCCTAACCCCACTCTATACAGGGGTAACTCACCACCCTAACCCTACTCTATACAGGGGTAACTCACCACCCTAACCCTCTATACAGGGGTAACTCACCACCCTAACCCCACTCTATACAGGGGTAACTCACCACTCTATACAGGGGTAACTCACCACCCTAACCCTACTCTATACAGGGGTAACTCACCACCCCACTCTATACAGGGGTAACTCACCACCCTAACCCTACTCTATACAGGGGTAACTCACCACCTCTATACAGGGGTAACTCACCACCCCACTCTATACAGGGGTAACTCACCACCCTAACCCGACTCTATACAGGGGTAACTCACCACCCTCTATACAGGGGTAACTCACCACCCCACTCTATACAGGGGTAACTCACCACCCTAACCCGGGGGTAACTCACCACCCGACTCTATACAGGGGTAACTCACCACCCCACTCTATACAGGGGTAACTCACCACCCTAACCCTACTCTATACAGGGGTAACTCACCACCCTACTCTATACAGGGGTAACCTCACCACCCCACTCTATACAGGGGTAACTCACCACCCTAACCCTACTCTATACAGGGGTAACTCACCACCCCACTCTATACAGGGGTAACTCACCACCCTAACCCTACTCTATACAGGGGTAACTCACCACCCTAACCCTACTCTATACAGGGGTAACTCACCACCCTAACCCTACTCTATACAGGGGTAACTCACCACCCCACTCTATACAGGGGTAACTCACCACCCTAACCCTACTCTATACAGGGGTAACTCACCACCCCACTCTATACAGGGGTAACTCACCACCCTAACCCTCTCTATACAGGGGTAACTCACCACCCTAACCCCACTCTATACAGGGGTAACTCACCACCCTAACCCCACTCTATACAGGGGTAACTCACCACCCTAACCCGACTCTATACAGGGGTAACTCACCACCCCACTCTATACAGGGGTAACTCACCACCCTAACCCTACTCTATACAGGGGTAACTCACCACCCCACTCTATACAGGGGTAACTCACCACCCTAACCCTACTCTATACAGGGGTAACTCACCACCCGACTCTATACAGGGGTAACTCACCACCCCACTCTAACAGGGGTAACTCACTCTATACAGGGGTAACTCACCACCCTAACTCACCACCCTACTCTATACAGGGGTAACTCACCACCCTAACCCGACTCTATACAGGGGTAACTCACCACCCTCTAACAGGGGTAACTCACCACCCTAACCCTACTCTATACAGGGGTAACTCACCACCCCACTAACCCACCACCCTACTCTATACAGGGGTAACTCACCACCCTAACCCTACTCTATACAGGGGTAACTCACCACCCTAACCCGACTCTATACAGGGGTAACTCACCACCCTAACCCTACTCTATACAGGGGTAACTCACCACCCTAACCCGACTCTATACAGGGGTAACTCACCACCCTAACCCGACTCTATACAGGGGTAACTCACCACCCTAACCCCACTCTATACAGGGGTAACTCACCACCCTAACCCTACTCTATACAGGGGTAACTCACCACCCTAACCCTACTCTATACAGGGGTAACTCACCACCCTAACCCTACTCTATACAGGGGTAACTCACCACCCTAACCCGACTCTATACAGGGGTAACTCACCACCCTAACCCGACTCTATACAGGGGTAACTCACCACCCTAACCCTACTCTATACAGGGGTAACTCACCACCCTAACCCCTACTCTATACAGGGGTAACTCACCACCCTAACCCGACTCTATACAGGGGTAACTCACCACCCTAACCCTACTCTATACAGGGGTAACTCACCACCCTAACCCGACTCTATACAGGGGTAACTCACCACCCTAACCCGACTCTATACAGGGGTAACTCACCACCCTAACCCGACTCTATACAGGGGTAACTCACCACCCTAACCCGACTCTATACAGGGGTAACTCACCACCCTAACCCTACTCTATACAGGGGTAACTCACCACCCCACTCTATACAGGGGTAACTCACCACCCTAACCCTACTCTATACAGGGGTAACTCACCACCCCACTCTATACAGGGGTAACTCACCACCCTAACCCTACTCTATACAGGGGTAACTCACCACCCTAACCCTACTCTATACAGGGGTAACTCACCACCCTAACCCTACTCTATACAGGGGTAACTCACCACCCCACTCTATACAGGGGTAACTCACCACCCTAACCCTACTCTATACAGGGGTAACTCACCACCCCACTCTATACAGGGGTAACTCACCACCCTAACCCTACTCTATACAGGGGTAACTCACCACCCTAACCCTACTCTATACAGGGGTAACTCACCACCCTAACCCTACTCTATACAGGGGTAACTCACCACCCTAACCCTACTCTATACAGGGGTAACTCACCACCCTAACCCCACTCTATACAGGGGTAACTCACCACCCTAACCCGACTCTATACAGGGGTAACTCACCACCCTAACCCGACTCTATACAGGGGTAACTCACCACCCTAACCCTACTCTATACAGGGGTAACTCACCACCCTAACCCCACTCTATACAGGGGTAACTCACCACCCTAACCCCACTCTATACAGGGGTAACTCACCACCCTAACCCGACTCTATACAGGGGTAACTCACCACCCTAACCCCACTCTATACAGGGGTAACTCACCACCCTAACCCGACTCTATACAGGGGTAACTCACCACCCTAACCCCACTCTATACAGGGGTAACTCACCACCCCACTCTATACAGGGGTAACTCACCACCCCACTCTATACAGGGGTAACTCACCACACTAACCCTACTCTATACAGGGGTAACTCACCACCCTAACCCCACTTTATACAGGGGTAACTCACCACCCTAACCCTACTCTATACAGGGGTAACTCACCACCCCACTCTATACAGGGGTAACTCACCACCCTAACCCCACTCTATACAGGGGTAACTCACCACCCTAACCCTACTCTATACAGGGGTAACTCACCACCCTAACCCTACTCTATACAGGGGTAACTCACCACCCTAACCCCACTCTATACAGGGGTAACTCACCACCCTAACCCTACTCTATACAGGGGTAACTCACCACCCACTCTACACAGGGGGAACTCACCACCCTAACCCTACTCTATACAGGGGTAACTCACCACCCTAACCCTACTCTATACAGGGGTAACTCACCACCCTAACCCTACTCTATACAGGGGTAACTCACCACCCTAACCCTACTCTATACAGGGGTAACTCACCATCCCACCCTAACTCACCACCCTAACCCTACTCTATACAGGGGTAACTCACCACCCTAACCCTACTCTATACAGGGGTAACTCACCACCCTAACCCTACTCTATACAGGGGTAACTCACCACCCTAACCCTACTCTATACAGGGGTAACTCACCACCCTAACCCTACTCTATACAGGGGTAACTCACCACCCTAACCCTACTCTATACAGGGGTAACTCACCACCCTAACCCCACTATACAGGGGTAACTCACCACCCTAACCCCACTCTATACAGGGGTAACTCACCACCCAAACCCCACTCTATACAGGGGTAACTCACCACCCTAACCCTACTCTATACAGGGGTAACTCACCATCCCACTCTACACAGGGGGAACTCACCACCCTAACCCTACTCTATACAGGGGTAACTCACCACCCTAACCCTACTCTATACAGGGGTAACTCACCACCCTAACCCTACTCTATACAGGGGTAACTCACCACCCTAACCCTACTCTATACAGGGGTAACTCACCACCCTAACCCCACTCTATACAGGGGTAACTCACCACCCTAACCCAACTCTATACAGGGGTAACTCACCACCCTAACCCACTCTATACAGGGGTAACTCACCACCCTAACACTCTATACAGGGGTAACTCACCCCACTCTATACAGGGGTAACTCACCACCCTAACCCCACTCTATACAGGGGTAACTCACCACCCCACTCTATACAGGGGTAACTCACCACCCTACTCTATACAGGGGTAACTCACCACCCTACAGGGGTAACTCACCACCCTAACCCTACTCTATACAGGGGTAACTCACCACCCTAACCCCACTCTATACAGGGGTAACTCACCACCCTAACTATACAGGGGTAACTCACCACCCTAACCCCACTTATACAGGGGTAACTCACCACCCTAACCCCACTCTATACAGGGGTAACTCACCACCCCACTCTATACAGGGGTAACTCACCACCCTAACCCTACTCTATACAGGGGTAACTCACCACCCCACTCTATACAGGGGTAACTCACCACCCTAACCCTACTCTATACAGGGGTAACTCACCACCCTAACCCTACTCTATACAGGGGTAACTCACCACCCTAACCCTACTCTATACAGGGGTAACTCACCACCCTAACCCTACTCTATACAGGGGTAACTCACCACCCTAACCCTACTCTATACAGGGGTAACTCACCACCCTAACCCTACTCTATACAGGGGTAACTCACCACCCTAACCCCACTCTATACAGGGGTAACTCACCACCCTAACCCTACTCTATACAGGGGTAACTCACCACCCTAACCCCACTCTATACAGGGGTAACTCACCACCCTAACCCCACTCTATACAGGGGTAACTCACCACCCTAACCCGACTCTATACAGGGGTAACTCACCACCCTAACCCGACTCTATACAGGGGTAACTCACCACCCCACTCTATACAGGGGTAACTCACCACCCTAACCCTACTCTATACAGGGGTAACTCACCACCCCACTCTATACAGGGGTAACTCACCACCCTAACCCTACTCTATACAGGGGTAACTCACCACCCCACTCTATACAGGGGTAACTCACCACCCTAACCCTACTCTATACAGGGGTAACTCACCACCCTAACCCTACTCTATACAGGGGTAACTCACCACCCCACTCTATACAGGGGTAACTCACCACCCTAACCCTACTCTATACAGGGGTAACTCACCACCCTACTCTATACAGGGGTAACTCACCACCCTAACCCTACTCTATACAGGGGTAACTCACCACCCTAACCCTACTCTATACAGGGGTAACTCACCACCCTAACCCTGCTCTATACAGGGGTAACTCACCACCCTAACCCTACTCTATACAGGGGTAACTCACCACCCTAACCCTACTCTATACAGGGGTAACTCACCACCCTAACCCTACTCTATACAGGGGTAACTCACCACCCTAACCCTACTCTATACAGGGGTAACTCACCACCCTAACCCTACTCTATACAGGGGTAACTCACCACCCTAACCCTACTCTATACAGGGGTAACTCACCACCCTAACCCTACTCTATACAGGGGTAACTCACCACCCTAACCCCACTCTATACAGGTAACTCACCACCCTAACCCCACTCTATACAGGGGTAACTCACCACCCTAACCCCACTCTATACAGGGGTAACTCACCACCCTAACCCTACTCTATACAGGGGTAACTCACCATCCCACCTACCAGGGGAACTCACCACCCTAACCCTACTCTATACAGGGGTAACTCACCACCCTAACCCTACTCTATACAGGGTAACTCACCACCCTAACCCTACTCTATACAGGGGTAACTCACCACCCTAACCCTACTCTATACAGGGGTAACTCACCACCCTAACCCCACTCTATACAGGGGTAACTCACCACCCTAACCCACTCTATACAGGGGTAACTCACCACCCTAACACCACTCTATACAGGGGTAACTCACCACCCTAACACTCTATACAGGGGTAACTCACCACCCCACTCTATACAGGGGTAACTCACCACCCTAACCCCACTCTATACAGGGGTAACTCACCACCCCACTCTATACAGGGGTAACTCACCACCCTACTCTATACAGGGGTAACTCACCACCCTACTCTATACAGGGGTAACTCACCACCCTAACCCTACTCTATACAGGGGTAACTCACCACCCTAACCCCACTCTATACAGGGGTAACTCACCACCCTACTCTATACAGGGGTAACTCACCACCCTAACCCTACTCTATACAGGGGTAACTCACCACCCTAACCCCACTCTATACAGGGGTAACTCACCACCCCACTCTATACAGGGGTAACTCACCACCCTAACCCTACTCTATACAGGGGTAACTCACCACCCCACTCTATACAGGGGTAACTCACCACCCTAACCCTACTCTATACAGGGGTAACTCACCACCCTAACCCTACTCTATACAGGGGTAACTCACCACCCTAACCCTACTCTATACAGGGGTAACTCACCACCCTAACCCTACTCTATACAGGGGTAACTCACCACCCTAACCCGACTCTATACAGGGGTAACTCACCACCCTAACCCTACTCTATACAGGGGTAACTCACCACCCTAACCCGACTCTATACAGG
The DNA here is from genome assembly GCF_018296145.1 of Oncorhynchus tshawytscha. Classification (NCBI taxonomy): domain Eukaryota; kingdom Metazoa; phylum Chordata; class Actinopteri; order Salmoniformes; family Salmonidae; genus Oncorhynchus; species Oncorhynchus tshawytscha. The sequence continues at coordinate 47,191,633 of NC_056448.1, read as the reverse complement.
GGTAACTCACCACCATAACCCGACTCTATACAGGGGTAACTCACCACCCTAACCCCACTCTATACAGGGGTAACTCACCACCCTAACCCCACTCTATACAGGGGTAACTCACCACCCTAACCCCACTCTATACAGGGGTAACTCACCACCCTAACCCCACTCTATACAGGGGTAACTCACCACCCTAACCCGACTCTATACAGGGGTAACTCACCACCCTAACCCTACTCTATACAGGGGTAACTCACCACCCCACTCTATACAGGGGTAACTCACCACCCTAACCCTACTCTATACAGGGGTAACTCACCACCCCACTCTATACAGGGGTAACTCACCACCCTAACCCTACTCTATACAGGGGTAACTCACCACCCCACTCTATACAGGGGTAACTCACCATCCTAACCCTACTCTATACAGGGGTAACTCACCACCCTAACCCGACTCATACAGGGGTAACTCACCACCCCACTCTATACAGGGGTAACTCACCACCCTAACCCGACTCTATACAGGGGTAACTCACCACCCCACTCTATACAGGGGGTACTCACCACCCTAACCCTACTCTATACAGGGGTAACTCACCACCCTAACCCTACTCTATACAGGGGTAACTCACCACCCTAACCCTACTCTATACAGGGGTAACTCACCACCCTAACCCTACTCTATACAGGGGTAACTCACCACCCTAACCCTACTCTATACAGGGGTAACTCACCACCCTAACCCGACTCTATACAGGGGTAACTCACCACCCTAACCCGACTCTATACAGGGGTAACTCACCACCCTAACCCCACTCTATACAGGGGTAACTCACCACCCTAACCCCACTCTATACAGGGGTAACTCACCACCCTAACCCTACTCTATACAGGGGTAACTCACCACCCTAACCCGACTCTATACAGGGGTAACTCACCACCCTAACCCCACTCTATACAGGGGTAACTCACCACCCTAACCCTACTCTATACAGGGGTAACTCACCACCCTAACCCCACTCTATACAGGGGTAACTCACCACCCCCCTACTCTATACAGGGGTAACTCACCACCCTAACCCCACTCTATACAGGGGTAACTCACCACCCCACTCTATACAGGGGTAACTCACCACCCTAACCCTACTCTATACAGGGGTAACTCACCACCCCACTCTATACAGGGGTAACTCACCACCCTAACCCTACTCTATACAGGGGTAACTCACCACCCTAACCCGACTCTATACAGGGGTAACTCACCACCCCACTCTATACAGGGGTAACTCACCACCCTAACCCTACTCTATACAGGGGTAACTCACCACCCCACTCTAACAGGGGTAACTCACCACCCTAACCCTACTCTATACAGGGGTAACTCACCACCCTAACCCTACTCTATACAGGGGTAACTCACCACCCTAACCCTACTCTATACAGGGGTAACTCACCACCCCACTCTATACAGGGGTAACTCACCACCCTAACCCTACTCTATACAGGGGTAACTCACCACCCCACTCTATACAGGGGTAACTCACCACCCTAACCCTACTCTATACAGGGGTAACTCACCACCCTAACCCTACTCTATACAGGGGTAACTCACCACCCTAACCCTACTCTATACAGGGGTAACTCACCACCCTAACCCTACTCTATACAGGGGTAACTCACCACCCTAACCCTACTCTATACAGGGGTAACTCACCACCCTAACCCTACTCTATACAGGGGTAACTCACCACCCTAACCCGACTCTATACAGGGGTAACTCACCACCCTAACCCGACTCTATACAGGGGTAACTCACCACCCTAACCCCACTCTATACAGGGGTAACTCACCACCCTAACCCCACTCTATACAGGGGTAACTCACCACCCTAACCCTACTCTATACAGGGGTAACTCACCACCCTAACCCCACTCTATACAGGGGTAACTCACCACCCTAACCCGACTCTATACAGGGGTAACTCACCACCCTAACCCGACTCTATACAGGGGTAACTCACCACCCTACCCTACTCTATACAGGGGTAACTCACCACCCTAACCCTACTCTATACAGGGGTAACTCACCACCCCACTCTATACAGGGGTAACTCACCACCCTAACCCTACTCTATACAGGGGTAACTCACCACCCCACTCTATACAGGGGTAACTCACCACCCTAACCCTACTCTATACAGGGGTAACTCACCACCCTAACCCGACTCTATACAGGGGTAACTCCCCACCCCACTCTATACAGGGGTAACTCACCACCCTAACCCGACTCTATACAGGGGTAACTCACCACCCTAACCCTACTCTATACAGGGGTAACTCACCACCCCACTCTATACAGGGGTAACTCACCACCCTAACCCTACTCTATACAGGGGTAACTCACCACCCCACTCTATACAGGGGTAACTCACCACCCTAACCCTACTCTATACAGGGGTAACTCACCACCCTAACCCTACTCTATACAGGGGTAACTCACCACCCCACTCTATACAGGGGTAACTCACCACCCTAACCCTACTCTATACAGGGGTAACTCACCACCCCACTCTATACAGGGGTAACTCCCCACCCTAACCCAACTCTAGAAAGGGGTAACTCACCACCCTAACCCCACTCTATACAGGGGTAACTCACCAACCTAACCCTACTCTATACAGGGGTAACTCACCACCCTAACCCCACTCTATACAGAGGTAACTCACCACCCCACTCTATACAGGGGTAACTCACCACCCCACTCTATACAGGGGTAACTCACCACCCTAACCCTACTCTATACAGGGGTAACTCACCACCCCACTCTATACAGGGGTAACTCACCACCCTAACCCTACTCTATACAGGGGTAACTCACCACCCCACTCTATACAGGGGTAACTCACCACCCTAACCCTACTCTATACAGGGGTAACTCACCACCCTAACCCTACTCTATACAGGGGTAACTCACCACCCTAACCCTACTCTATACAGGGGTAACTCACCACCCCACTCTATACAGGGGTAACTCACCACACTAACCCTACTATATACAGGGGTAACTCACCACCCTACTCTATACAGGGGTAACTCACCACCCCACTCTATACAGGGGTAACTCACCACCCTAACCCTACTCTATACAGGGGTAACTCAACCACCCCACTCTATACAGGGGTAACTCCCCACCCTAACCCAACTCTATAAAGGTGTAACTCACCACCCTAACCCCACTCTATACAGGGGTAACTCACCAACCTAACCCTACTCTATACAGAGGTAACTCACCACCCTAACCCCACTCTATACAGGGTAACTCACCACCCCACTCTATACAGGGGTAACTCACCACCCCACTCTATACAGGGGTAACTCACCACCCTAACCCTACTCTATACAGGGGTAACTCACCACCCTAACCCCACTTATACAGGGGCAACTCACCACCCTAACCCTACTCTATACAGGGGTAACTCACCACCCCACTCTATACAGGGGTAACTCACCACCCTAACCCCACTCTATACAGGGGTAACTCACCACCCTAACCCTACTCTATACAGGGGTAACTCACCACCCTAACCCTACTCTGTACAGGGGTAACTCACCACCCTAACCCCACTCTATACAGGGGTAACTCACCACCCTAACCCTACTCTATACAGGGGTAACTCACCATCCCACTCTACACAGGGGAACTCACCACCCTAACCCTACTCTATACAGGGGTAACTCACCACCCTAACCCTACTCTATACAGGGGTAACTCACCACCCTAACCCTACTCTATACAGGGGTAACTCACCACCCTAACCCTACTCTATACAGGGGTAACTCACCATCCCACTCTACACAGGGGGAACTCACCACCCTAACCCTACTCTATACAGGGGTAACTCACCACCCTAACCCTACTCTATACAGGGGTAACTCACCACCCTAACCCTACTCTATACAGGGGTAACTCACCACCCTAACCCTACTCTATACAGGGGTAACTCACCACCCTAACCCTACTCTATACAGGGGTAACTCACCACCCTAACCCTACTCTATACAGGGGTAACTCACCACCCTAACCCCACTCTATACAGGGGTAACTTACCACCCTAACCCCACTCTATACAGGGGTAACTCACCACCCAAACCCCACTCTATACAGGGGTAACTCACCACCCTAACCCTACTCTATACAGGGGTAACTCACCATCCCACTCTACACAGGGGGAACTCACCACCCTAACCCTACTCTATACAGGGGTAACTCACCACCCTAACCCTACTCTATACAGGGTAACTCACCACCCTAACCCTACTCTATACAGGGGTAACTCACCACCCTAACCCTACTCTATACAGGGGTAACTCACCACCCTAACCCCACTCTATACAGGGGTAACTCACCACCCTAACCCAACTCTATACAGGGGTAACTCACCGCCCTAACACCACTCTATACAGGGGTAACTCACCACCCTAACACTCTATACAGGGGTAACTCACCACCCCACTCTATACAGGGGTAACTCCCCACCCTAACCCCACTCTATACAGGGGTAACTCACCACCCCACTCTATACAGGGGTAACTCACCACCCTACTCTATACAGGGGTAACTCACCACCCTACTCTATACAGGGGTAACTCACCACCCTAACCCTACTCTATACAGGGGTAACTCACCACCCTAACCCCACTCTATACAGGGGTAACTCACCACCCTACTCTATACAGGGGTAACTCACCACCCTAACCCCACTTTATACAGGGGTAACTCCCACCTTAACCCCACTCTATACAGGGGTAACTCACCACCCCACTCTATACAGGGGTAACTCACCACCCTAACCCTACTCTATACAGGGGTAACTCACCACCCCACTCTATACAGGGGTAACTCACCACCCTAACCCTACTCTATACAGGGGTAACTCACCACCCTAACCCTACTCTATACAGGGGTAACTCACCACCCTAACCCTACTCTATACAGGGGTAACTCACCACCCTAACCCTACTCTATACAGGGGTAACTCACCACCCTAACCCGACTCTATACAGGGGTAACTCACCACCCTAACCCTACTCTATACAGGGGTAACTCACCACCCTAACCCGACTCTATACAGGGGTAACTCACCACCCTAACCCGACTCTATACAGGGGTAACTCACCACCCTAACCCCACTCTATACAGGGGTAACTCACCACCCTAACCCCACTCTATACAGGGGTAACTCACCACCCTAACCCCACTCTATACAGGGGTAACTCACCACCCTAACCCCACTCTATACAGGGGTAACTCACCACCCTAACCCCACTCTATACAGGGGTAACTCACCACCCCCTACTCTATACAGGGGTAACTCCCACCACCCTAACCCTACTCTATACAGGGGTAACTCACCACCCCACTCTATACAGGGGTAACTCACCACCCTAACCCTACTCTATACAGGGGTAACTCACCACCCCACTCTATACAGGGGTAACTCACCACCCTAACCCTACTCTATACAGGGGTAACTCACCACCCTAACCCTACACTCTATACAGGGGTAACTCACCACCCCACTCTACAGGGGTAACTCACCACCCTAACCCCACTCTATACAGGGGTAACTCACCACCCCACTCTAACCTCACCACCCTAACCCGACTCTATACAGGGGTAACTCACCACCCTAACCCTACTCTATACAGGGGTAACTCACCACCCCCTACTCTATACAGGGGTAACTCACCACCCTAACCCTACTCTATACAGGGGTAACTCACCACCCCACTCTATACAGGGGTAACTCACCACCCTAACCCTACTCTATACAGGGGTAACTCACCACCCTAACCCTACTCTATACAGGGGTAACTCACCACCCTAACCACTCTATACAGGGGTAACTCACCACCCTAACCCTACTCTATACAGGGGTAACTCACCACCCCACTCTATACAGGGGTAACTCCCACCCTAACCCAGGGGGGTAACTCACCACCCTAACCCCACTCTATACAGGGGTAACTCACCACCCTAACCCTACTCTATACAGGGGTAACTCACCACCCTAACCCCACTCTATACAGGGGTAACTCACCACCCCACTCTATACAGGGGTAACTCACCACCCCACTCTATACAGGGGTAACTCACCACCCTAACCCTACTCTATACAGGGGTAACTCACCACCCCCTACTCTATACAGGGGTAACTCACCACCCTAACCCTACTCTATACAGGGGTAACTCACCACCCCACTCTATACAGGGGTAACTCACCACCCTAACCCTACTCTATACAGGGGTAACTCACCACCCTAACCCTACTCTATACAGGGGTAACTCACCACCCTAACCCTACTCTATACAGGGGTAACTCACCACCCCACTCTATACAGGGGTAACTCACCACCCTAACCCTACTCTATACAGGGGTAACTCACCACCCTAACCTCACCACCCCACTCTATACAGGGGTAACTCACCACCCTAACCCTACTCTATACAGGGGTAACTCACCACCCCCTACTCTATACAGGGGTAACTCCCCACCCTAACCCAACTCTATAAGGGGTAACTCACCACCCTAACCCCACTCTATACAGGGGTAACTCACCACCCTAACCCTACTCTATACAGGGTAACTCACCACCCTAACCCCACTCTATACAGGGGTAACTCACCACCCCAACAGGGGTAACTCACCACCCCACTCTATACAGGGGTAACTCACCACCCTAACCCTACTCTATACAGGGGTAACTCACCACCCTAACCCCACTTATACAGGGGTAACTCACCACCCTAACCCTACTCTATACAGGGGTAACTCACCACCCCACTCTATACAGGGGTAACTCACCACCCTAACCCCACTCTATACAGGGGTAACTCACCACCCTAACCCTACTCTATACAGGGGTAACTCACCACCCTAACCCTACTCTATACAGGGGTAACTCACCACCCACTCTAACAGGGGGAACTCACCACCCTAACCCTACTCTATACAGGGGTAACTCACCACCCTAACCCTACTCTATACAGGGGTAACTCACCACCCTAACCCTACTCTATACAGGGGTAACTCACCACCCTAACCCTACTCTATACAGGGGTAACTCACCACCCTAACCCCACTCTATACAGGGGTAACTCACCACCCTAACCCCACTCTATACAGGGGTAACTCAACCCAAACCCCACTCTATACAGGGGTAACTCACCACCCTAACCCTACTCTATACAGGGGTAACTCACCATCCCACTCTACACAGGGGTAACTCACCACCCTAACCCTACTCTATACAGGGGTAACTCACCACCCTAACCCTACTCTATACAGGGGTAACTCACCACCCTAACCCTACTCTATACAGGGGTAACTCACCACCCTAACCCTACTCTATACAGGGGTAACTCACCACCCTAACCCCACTCTATACAGGGGTAACTCACCACCCTAACCCAACTCTATACAGGGGTAACTCACCACCCTAACACCACTCTATACAGGGGTAACTCACCACCCTAACACTCTATACAGGGGTAACTCACCACCCCACTCTATACAGGGGTAACTCCCCACCCTAACCCCACTCTATACAGGGGTAACTCACCACCCCCCTCTATACAGGGGTAACTCACCACCCTAACAGGGGTAACTCACCACCCTATACAGGGGTAACTCACCACCCTAACCCTACTCTATACAGGGGTAACTCACCACCCTAACCCCACTCTATACAGGGGTAACTCACCACCCTACTCTCTATACAGGGGTAACTCACCACCCTAACCCCACTTTATACAGGGGTAACTCCCCACCCTAACCCCACTCTATACAGGGGTAACTCACCACCCTAACCCAACTCTATACAGGGGTAACTCACCACCCTAACCCTACTCTATACAGGGGTAACTCACCACCCCACTCTATACAGGGGTAACTCACCACCCTACTCTATACAGGGGTAACTCACCACCCTACTCTATACAGGGGTAACTCACCACCCTAACCCTACTCTATACAGGGGTAACTCACCACCCTAACCCCACTCTATACAGGGGTAACTCACCACCCTAACCCTACTCTATACAGGGGTAACTCACCACCCTAACCCCACTTTATACAGGGGTAACTCACCACCCTAACCCCACTCTATACAGGGGTAACTCACCACCCTAACCACTCTATACAGGGGTAACTCACCACCCTAACCCTACTCTATACAGGGGTAACTCACCACCCTACTCTATACAGGGGTAACTCACCACCCTAACCCTACTCTATACAGGGGTAACTCACCACCCTACTCTATACAGGGGTAACTCACCACCCTCACCCTACTCTATACAGGGGTAACTCACCACCCTAACCCTACTCTATACAGGGGTAACTCACCACCCACTCTACACCTCACCACCCTAACCCTACTCTATACAGGGGTAACTCACCACCCTAACCCTACTCTATAAAGGGGTAACTCACCACCCTAACCCTACTCTATACAGGGGTAACTCACCACCCTAACCCTACTCTATACAGGGGTAACTCACCACCCTAACCCCACTCTATACAGGGGTAACTCACCACCCTAACCCCACTCTATACAGGGGTAACTCACCACCCAAACCCCACTCTATACAGGGGTAACTCACCACCCTAACCCTACTCTATACAGGGGTAACTCACCATCCCACTCTACACAGGGGGAACTCACCACCCTAACCCTACTCTATACAGGGGTAACTCACCACCCTAACCCTACTCTATACAGGGGTAACTCCCACCCTAACCCTACTCTATACAGGGGTAACTCACCACCCTAACCCTACTCTATACAGGGGTAACTCACCACCCTAACCCCACTCTATACAGGGGTAACTCACCACCCTAACCCAACTCTATACAGGGGTAACTCACCACCCTAACACCACTCTATACAGGGGTAACTCACCACCCTAACACTCTATACAGGGGTAACTCACCACCCTAACCCCACTTTATACAGGGGTAACTCCCCACCTAACCCCACTCTATACAGGGGTAACTCACCACCCTAACTCAACTCTATACAGGGGTAACTCACCACCCTAACCCTACTCTATACAGGGGTAACTCACCACCTAACAGGGGTAACTCACCACCCTACTCTATACAGGGGTAACTCACCACCCTAACCCCACTTTATACAGGGGTAACTCCCCACCCTAACCCCACTCTATACAGGGGTAACTCACCACCCTAACTCACTCTATACAGGGGTAACTCACCACCCTAACCCTACTCTATACAGGGGTAACTCACCACCCCACTCTATACAGGGGTAACTCACCACCCTACTCTATACAGGGGTAACTCACCACCCTACTCTATACAGGGGTAACTCACCACCCTAACCCTACTCTATACAGGGGTAACTCACCACCCTAACCCCACTCTATACAGGGGTAACTCACCACCCTACCCTATACAGGGGTAACTCACCACCCTAACCCCACTTTATACAGGGGTAACTCACCACCCTAACCCCACTCTATACAGGGGTAACTCACCACCCTAACCAACTCTATACAGGGGTAACTCACCACCCTAACCCTACTCTATACAGGGGTAACTCACCACCCTACCCCACTCTATACAGGGGTAACTCACCACCCTAACCCTACTCTATACAGGGGTAACTCACCACCCTACTCTATACAGGGGTAACTCACCACCCTAACCCTACTCTATACAGGGGTAACTCACCACCCTAACCCTACTCTACACAGGGGTAACTCACCATCCCACTCTAACACTCACAGGGGACTCACCACCCTAACCCTACTCTATACAGGGGTAACTCACCACCCTAACCCTACTCTATACAGGGGTAACTCACCACCCTAACCCTACTCTATACAGGGGTAACTCACCACCCTAACCCTACTCTATACAGGGGTAACTCACCACCCTAACCCCACTCTATACAGGGGTAACTCACCACCCTAACCCCACTCTATACAGGGGTAACTCACCACCCTAACCCCACTCTATACAGGGGTAACTCACCACCCTAACCCTACTCTATACAGGGGTAACTCACCACCCTCCCACTCTATACAGGGGTAACTCACCACCCTAACCCTACTCTATACAGGGGTAACTCACCACCCTAACCCTACTCTATACAGGGGTAACTCACCACCCTAACCCCACTCTATACAGGGGTAACTCACCACCCTAACCCACTCTATACAGGGGTAACTCACCACCCTAACCCACTCTATACAGGGTAACTCACCACCCTAACACTCTATACAGGGGTAACTCACCACCCTAACCCCACTCTATACAGGGGTAACTCCCCACCCTAACCCCACTCTATACAGGGGTAACTCACCACCCTAACCCCACTCTATACAGGGGTAACTCACCACCCTAACCCTACTCTATACAGGGGTAACTCACCACCTATACAGGGGTAACTCCCACTCTAACCCTACTCTATACAGGGGTAACTCACCACCCTAACCCTCTCTATACAGGGGTAACTCACCACCCTAACCCTACTCTATACAGGGGTAACTCACCACCCTAACCCTACTCTATACAGGGGTAACTCACCACCCTAACCCCACTCTATACAGGGGTAACTCACCACCCTAACCCCACTCTATACAGGGGTAACTCACCACCCAACCCCACTCTATACAGGGGTAACTCACCACCCAAACCCCACTCTATACAGGGGTAACTCACCACCCTAACCCTACTCTATACAGGGGTAACTCACCATCCCACTCTACACAGGGGGAACTCACCACCCTAACCCTACTCTATACAGGGGTAACTCACCACCCTAACCCTACTCTATACAGGGGTAACTCACCACCCTAACCCTACTCTATACAGGGGTAACTCACCACCCTAACCCTACTCTATACAGGGGTAACTCACCACCCTAACCCCACTCTATACAGGGGTAACTCACCACCCTAACCCACTCTATACAGGGGTAACTCACTGCCCTAACCATACAGGGTAACTCACCACCCTAACATTCTATACAGGGGTAACTCACCACCCTAACCCTACTCTATACAGGGGTAACTCCCCACCCTAACCCTACTCTATACAGGGGTAACTCACCACCCTACCTATACAGGGGTAACTCACCACCCTACCCTACTCTATACAGGGGTAACTCACCACCCTAACCCTACTCTATACAGGGGTACTCACCATCCCTACTCTATACAGGGGTAACTCACCACCCTAACCCTACTCTATACAGGGGTAACTCACCACCCTAACCCTACTCTATACAGGGGTAACTCACCACCCTAACCCTACTCTATACAGGGGTAACTCACCACCCTAACCCTACTCTATACAGGGGTAACTCACCACCCTAACCCTACTCTATACAGGGGTAACTCACCACCCTAACCCTACTCTATACAGGGGTAACTCACCACCCTAACCCCACTCTATACAGGGGTAACTCACCACCCTAACCCCACTCTATACAGGGGTAACTCACCACCCAAACCCCACTCTATACAGGGGTAACTCACCACCCTAACCCTACTCTATACAGGGGTAACTCACCATCCCACTCTACACAGGGGGACTCACCACCCTAACCCTACTCTATACAGGGGTAACTCACCACCCTAACCCTACTCTATACAGGGGTAACTCACCACCCTAACCCTACTCTATACAGGGGTAACTCACCACCCTAACCCTACTCTATACAGGGGTAACTCACCACCCTAACCCCACTCTATACAGGGGTAACTCACCACCCTAACCCAACTCTATACAGGGGTAACTCACCACCCTAACACCACTCTATACAGGGGTAACTCACCACCCTAACACTCTATACAGGGGTAACTCACCACCCTAACCCCACTCTATACAGGGGTAACTCACCACCTAACCCCACTCTATACAGGGGTAACTCACCACCCTAACTCAACTCTATACAGGGGTAACTCACCACCCTAACCCTACTCTATACAGGGGTAACTCACCACCCTCACCACCCTACTCTATACAGGGGTAACTCACCACCCTAACCCCACTCTATACAGGGGTAACTCACCACCCTAACCCCACTCTATACAGGGGTAACTCACCACCCTAACCCAACTCTATACAGGGGTAACTCACCACCCTAACCCTACTCTATACAGGGGTAACTCACCACCCCACTCTATACAGGGTAACTCACCACCCTACTCTATACAGGGGTAACTCACCACCCTACTCTATACAGGGGTAACTCACCACCCTAACCCTACTCTATACAGGGGTAACTCACCACCCTAACCCCACTCTATACAGGGGTAACTCACCACCCTACTCTATACAGGGGTAACTCACCACCCTAACCCCACTTTATACAGGGGTAACTCCCCACCCTAACCCCACTCTATACAGGGGTAACTCACCACCCTAACCAACTCTATACAGGGGTAACTCACCACCCTAACCCTACTCTATACAGGGGTAACTCACCACCCCCTACTCTATACAGGGGTAACTCACCACCCTAACCCTACTCTATACAGGGGTAACTCACCACCCTACCCCACTCTATACAGGGGTAACTCACCACCCTAACCCTACTCTATACAGGGGTAACTCACCACCCTAACCCTACTCTATACAGGGGTAACTCACCACCCACTCTACACAGGGGTAACTCACCACCCTAACCCTACTCTATACAGGGGTAACTCACCACCCTAACCCTACTCTATACAGGGGTAACTCACCACCCTAACCCTACTCTATACAGGGGTAACTCACCACCCTAACCCTACTCTATACAGGGGTAACTCACCACCCTAACCCCACTCTATACAGGGGTAACTCACCACCACCCTACCCCACTCTATACAGGGGTAACTCACCACCCTAACCCTACTCTATACAGGGGTAACTCACCACCCTAACCCTACTCTATACAGGGGTAACTCACCATCCCACTCTACACAGGGGTAACTCACCACCCTAACCCTACTCTATACAGGGGTAACTCACCACCCTAACCCTACTCTATACAGGGGTAACTCACCACCCTAACCCCACTCTATACAGGGGTAACTCACCACCCTAACCCAACTCTATACAGGGGTAACTCACCACCCTAACACCACTCTATACAGGGGTAACTCACCACCCTAACACTCTATACAGGGGTAACTCACCACCCTAACCCCACTCTATACAGGGGTAACTCCCCACCTAACCCCACTCTATACAGGGGTAACTCACCACCCTAACTCAACTCTATACAGGGGTAACTCACCACCCTAACCCTACTCTATACAGGGGTAACTCACCACCCTATACAGGGGTAACTCACCACCTAACCCTACTCTATACAGGGGTAACTCACCACCCTAACCCTACTCTATACAGGGGTAACTCACCACCCTAACCCTACTCTATACAGGGGTAACTCACCACCCTAACCCTACTCTATACAGGGGTAACTCACCACCCTAACCCTACTCTATACAGGGGTAACTCACCACCCTAACCCCACTCTATACAGGGGTAACTCACCACCCTAACCCCACTCTATACAGGGGTAACTCACCACCCTAACCCCACTCTATACAGGGGTAACTCACCACCCTAACCCTACTCTATACAGGGGTAACTCACCACCCTAACCCCACTCTATACAGGGGTAACTCACCACCCTCTATACAGGGGTAACTCACCACCCAAACCCCACTCTATACAGGGGTAACTCACCACCCTAACCCTACTCTATACAGGGGTAACTCACCATCCCACTCTAACAGGGGGAACTCACCACCCTAACCCTACTCTATACAGGGGTAACTCACCACCCTAACCCTACTCTATACAGGGGTAACTCACCACCCTAACCCCACTCTATACAGGGGTAACTCACCACCCTAACCCAACTCTATACAGGGGTAACTCACCACCCTAACCCCACTCTATACAGGGGTAACTCACCACCCTAACATCTATACAGGGGTAACTCACCACCCCACTCTATACAGGGGTAACTCCCACCCTAACCCCACTCTATACAGGGGTAACTCACCACCCCACTCTATACAGGGGTAACTCACCACCCTAACCCACTCTATACAGGGGTAACTCACCACCCTAACCCTACTCTATACAGGGGTAACTCACCATCCCACTCTACACAGGGGGAACTCACCACCCTAACCCTACTCTATACAGGGGTAACTCACCACCCTAACCCTACTCTATACAGGGGTAACTCACCACCCTAACCCTACTCTATACAGGGGTAACTCACCACCCTAACCCTACTCTATACAGGGGTAACTCACCACCCTAACCCCACTCTATACAGGGGTAACTCACCACCCTAACCCAACTCTATACAGGGGTAACTCACCACCCTAACACCACTCTATACAGGGGTAACTCACCACCCTGACACTCTATACAGGGGTAACTCACCACCCCACTCTATACAGGGGTAACTCCCACCCTAACCCCACTCTATACAGGGGTAACTCACCACCCTAACCCAACTCTATACAGGGGTAACTCACCACCCTAACCCTACTCTATACAGGGGTAACTCACCACCCTAACCCTACTCTATACAGGGGTAACTCACCACCCTAACCCTACTCTATACAGGGGTAACTCACCACCCTAACCCCACTCTATACAGGGGTAACTCACCACCCTAACCCCACTCTATACAGGGGTAACTCACCACCCAAACCCCACTCTATACAGGGGTAACTCACCACCCTAACCCTACTCTATACAGGGGTAACTCACCATCCCACTCTACACAGGGGTAACTCACCACCCTAACCCTACTCTATACAGGGGTAACTCACCACCCTAACCCTACTCTATACAGGGGTAACTCACCACCCTAACCCTACTCTATACAGGGGTAACTCACCACCCTAACCCCACTCTATACAGGGGTAACTCACCACCCTAACCCACTCTATACAGGGGTAACTCACCCCCCACCACTCTATACAGGGGTAACTCACCACCCTAACACTCTATACAGGGGTAACTCACCACCCTAACCCCACTTTATACAGGGGTAACTCCCCACCCTAACCCCACTCTATACAGGGGTAACTCACCACCCTAACCCAACTCTATACAGGGGTAACTCACCACCCTAACCCTACTCTATACAGGGGTAACTCACCACTCTATACTATACAGGGGTAACTCACCACCTAACCCTACTCTATACAGGGGTAACTCACCACCCTACTCTATACAGGGGTAACTCACCACCCTAACCCTACTCTATACAGGGGTAACTCACCACCCTAACCCTACTCTATACAGGGGTAACTCACCACCCTAACCCTACTCTATACAGGGGTAACTCACCACCCTAACCCCACTCTATACAGGGGTAACTCACCACCCTAACCCCACTCTATACAGGGGTAACTCACCACCCAAACCCCACTCTATACAGGGGTAACTCACCACCCTAACCCCACTCTATACAGGGGTAACTCACCACCCTAACCCCACTCTATACAGGGGTAACTCACCACCCTAACCCCACTCTATACAGGGGTAACTCACCACCCTAACCCCACTCTATACAGGGGTAACTCACCACCCTAACCCTACTCTTACAGGGGTAACTCACCATCCCACTCTACACAGGGGGACTCACCACCCTAACCCTACTCTATACAGGGGTAACTCACCACCCTAACCCTACTCTATACAGGGGTAACTCACCACCCTAACCCCACTCTATACAGGGGTAACTCACCACCCTAACCCACTCTATACAGGGGTAACTCACCACCCTAACACCACTCTATACAGGGGTAACTCACCACCCTAACACTCTATACAGGGGTAACTCACCACCCCACTCTATACAGGGGTAACTCCCCACCCTAACCCCACTCTATACAGGGGTAACTCACCACCCCACTCTATACAGGGGTAACTCACCACCCTAACCTATACAGGGGTAACTCACCACCCTACTCTATACAGGGGTAACTCACCACCCCACTCTACACAGGGGGAACTCACCACCCTAACCCTACTCTATACAGGGGTAACTCACCACCCTAACCCTACTCTATACAGGGGTAACTCACCACCCTAACCCTACTCTATACAGGGGTAACTCACCACCCTAACCCTACTCTATACAGGGGTAACTCACCACCCTAACCCCACTCTATACAGGGGTAACTCACCACCCTAACCCACTCTATACAGGGGTAACTCACCACCCTAACACCACTCTATACAGGGGTAACTCACCACCCTGACACTCTATACAGGGGTAACTCACCACCCCACTCTATACAGGGGTAACTCCCCACCCTAACCCCACTCTATACAGGGGTAACTCACCACCCTAACCCAACTCTATACAGGGGTAACTCACCACCCTAACCCTACTCTATACAGGGGTAACTCACCACCCTAACCCTACTCTATACAGGGGTAACTCACCACCCTAACCCTACTCTATACAGGGGTAACTCACCACCCTAACCCCACTCTATACAGGGGTAACTCACCACCCTAACCCCACTCTATACAGGGGTAACTCACCACCCTAACCCCACTCTATACAGGGGTAACTCACCACCCTAACCCTACTCTATACAGGGGTAACTCACCATCCCACTCTACACAGGGGGAACTCACCACCCTAACCCTACTCTATACAGGGGTAACTCACCACCCTAACCCTACTCTATACAGGGGTAACTCACCACCCTAACCCTACTCTATACAGGGGTAACTCACCACCCTACCCTACTCTATACAGGGGTAACTCACCACCCTACCCCACTCTATACAGGGGTAACTCACCACCCTAACCCAACTCTATACAGGGGTAACTCACCACCCTAACACCACTCTATACAGGGGTAACTCACCACCCTAACCCTACTCTATACAGGGGTAACTCACCACCCCACTCTATACAGGGGTAACTCACCACCCTAACCCTACTCTATACAGGGGTAACTCACCACCCTAACCCTACTCTATACAGGGGTAACTCACCACCCTAACACCTACTCTATACAGGGGTAACTCACCACCCTAACACTCTATACAGGGGTAACTCACCACCCCACTCTATACAGGGGTAACTCACCACCCTAACCCCACTCTATACAGGGGTAACTCACCACCCTAACCCCACTCTATACAGGGGTAACTCACCACCCTAACCCAACTCTATACAGGGGTAACTCACCACCCTAACCCACTCTATACAGGGGTAACTCACCACCCTAACCCTCTCTATACAGGGGTAACTCACCACCCTAACCCCACTCTATACAGGGGTAACTCACCACCCTAACCCCACTCTATACAGGGGTAACTCACCACCCTAACCCACTCTATACAGGGGTAACTCACCACCCTAACCCTACTCTATACAGGGGTAACTCACCACCCTAACCCTACTCTATACAGGGGTAACTCACCACCCTAACCCCACTCTATACAGGGGTAACTCACCACCCTAACCCCACTCTATACAGGGGTAACTCACCACCCTAACCCCACTCTATACAGGGGTAACTCACCACCCTAACCCCACTCTATACAGGGTAACTCACCACCCTAACCCTACTCTATACAGGGGTAACTCACCACCCTAACCACCCCACCCTACTCTATACAGGGGTAACTCACCCTAACACTCTATACAGGGGTAACTCAACTCACCACCCTAACTCCCACTACTCTATACAGGGGTAACTCACCACCCTAACCCTACTCTATACAGGGGTAACTCACCACCCTACTCTATACAGGGGTAACTCACCACCCTAACCCTACTCTATACAGGGGTAACTCACCACCCTAACCCCACTCTATACAGGGGTAACTCACCACCCAAACCCCACTCTATACAGGGGTAACTCACCACCCTAACCCTACTCTATACAGGGGTAACTCACCACCCACTCTACACAGGGGGAACTCACCACCCTAACCCTACTCTATACAGGGGTAACTCACCACCCTAACCCTACTCTATACAGGGGTAACTCACCACCCTAACCCTACTCTATACAGGGGTAACTCACCACCAACCCTACTCTATACAGGGGTAACTCACCACCCTAACCCCACTCTATACAGGGGTAACTCACCACCCTAACCCACTCTATACAGGGGTAACTCACCACCCCTAACCCACTCTATACAGGGGTAACTCACCACCCTAACACTCTATACAGGGGTAACTCACCACCCCACTCTATACAGGGGTAACTCACCACCCTAACCTATACAGGGGTAACCCCACCCTACTCTATACAGGGGTAACTCACCATCCCACTCTACACCTCACCACCCTAACCCTACTCTATACAGGGGTAACTCACCACCCTAACCCTACTCTATACAGGGGTAACTCACCACCCTAACCCTACTCTATACAGGGGTAACTCACCACCCTAACCCCACTCTATACAGGGGTAACTCACCACCCTAACCCCACTCTATACAGGGGTAACTCACCACCCTAACCAACTCTATACAGGGGTAACTCACCACCCTAACCCTACTCTATACAGGGGTAACTCACCACTCTATACAGGGGTAACTCACCACTCTAACCCTACTCTATACAGGGGTAACTCACCACCCTACTCTATACAGGGGTAACTCACCACCCTAACCCTACTCTATACAGGGGTAACTCACCACCCTACTCTATACAGGGGTAACTCACCACCCTAACCCTACTCTATACAGGGGTAACTCACCACCCTAACCCCACTCTATACAGGGGTAACTCACCACCCTAACCCTACTCTATACAGGGGTAACTCACCACCCTAACCCCACTCTATACAGGGGTAACTCACCACCCTAACCCCACTCTATACAGGGGTAACTCACCACCCTAACCCTACTCTATACAGGGGTAACTCACCATCCCACTCTATACAGGGGTAACTCACCACCCTAACCCTACTCTATACAGGGGTAACTCACCACCCTAACCCTACTCTATACAGGGGTAACTCACCACCCTAACCCTACTCTATACAGGGGTAACTCACCACCCTAACCCTACTCTATACAGGGGTAACTCACCACCCTAACCCACTCTATACAGGGGTAACTCACCACCCTAACACTCTATACAGGGGTAACTCACCACCCCACTCTCTATACAGGGGTAACTCCCACCCTAACCCCACTCTATACAGGGGTAACTCACCACCCCACTCTATACAGGGGTAACTCACCACCCTAACCCTCACCACCTCTCTATACAGGGGTAACTCACCATCCCACTCTACACAGGGGGACTCACCACCCTAACCCTACTCTATACAGGGGTAACTCACCACCCTAACCCTACTCTATACAGGGGTAACTCACCACCCTAACCCTACTCTATACAGGGGTAACTCACCACCCTAACCCTACTCTATACAGGGGTAACTCACCACCCTACCCTACTCTATACAGGGGTAACTCACCACCCTAACCCCACTCTATACAGGGGTAACTCACCACCCTAACCACTCTATACAGGGGTAACTCACCACCCTAACCCCACTCTATACAGGGGTAACTCACCACCCTGACACTCTATACAGGGGTAACTCACCACCCCACTCTATACAGGGGTAACTCACCACCCTAACCCCACTCTATACAGGGGTAACTCACCACCCTAACCCCACTCTATACAGGGGTAACTCACCACCCTAACCCTACTCTATACAGGGGTAACTCACCACCCTAACCCTACTCTATACAGGGGTAACTCACCACCCTAACCCTACTCTATACAGGGGTAACTCACCACCCTAACCCCACTCTATACAGGGGTAACTCACCACCCTAACCCCACTCTATACAGGGGTAACTCACCACCCTAACCCCACTCTATACAGGGGTAACTCACCACCCTAACCCTACTCTATACAGGGGTAACTCACCATCCCACTCTACAGGGGGAACTCACCACCCTAACCCTACTCTATACAGGGGTAACTCACCACCCTAACCCTACTCTATACAGGGTAACTCACCACCCTAACCCCACTCTATACAGGGGTAACTCACCACCCTAACACTCTATACAGGGTAACTCACCACCCTAACCCTACTCTATACAGGGGTAACTCACCACCCCAACCCCACTCTATACAGGGGTAACTCACCACCCTAACCCTACTCTATACAGGGGTAACTCACCACCTATACAGGGGTAACTCACCACCCTAACCCTACTCTATACAGGGGTAACTCACCACCCTACTCTATACAGGGGTAACTCACCACCCTAACCCTACTCTATACAGGGGTAACTCACCACCCTACTCTATACAGGGGTAACTCACCACCCTAACCCTACTCTATGCAGGGGTAACTCACCACCCTAACCCCACTCTATACAGGGGTAACTCACCACCCTAACCCCACTCTATACAGGGGTAACTCACCACCCTAACCCTACTCTATACAGGGGTAACTCACCATCCCACTCTAGGGTAACTCACCACCCTAACCCTACTCTATACAGGGGTAACTCACCACCCTAACCCTACTCTATACAGGGGTAACTCACCACCCTAACCCTACTCTATACAGGGGTAACTCACCACCCTAACCCTACTCTATACAGGGGTAACTCACCACCCTAACCCCACTCTATACAGGGGTAACTCACCACCCTAACCCAACTCTATACAGGGGTAACTCACCACCCTAACACCACTCTATACAGGGGTAACTCACCACCCTAACCCTACTCTATACAGGGGTAACTCACCACCCCACCCTCTATACAGGGGTAACTCACCACCCTCCTACTCTATACAGGGGTAACTCACCACCCTACTCTATACAGGGGTAACTCACCACCCTACCCTACTCTATACAGGGGTAACTCACCACCCTAACCCTACTCTATACAGGGGTAACTCACCACCCTAACCCTACTCTATACAGGGTAACTCACCACCCTAACCCTACTCTATACAGGGGTACCACCCTAACCCTACTCTATACAGGGGTAACTCACCACCCTAACCCTACTCTATACAGGGGTAACTCACCACCCTAACCCACTCTATACAGGGGTAACTCACCACCCTAACCCTACTCTATACAGGGGTAACTCACCACCCCACTCTATACAGGGGTAACTCACCACCCTAACCCTACTCTATACAGGGGTAACTCACCACCCTACTCTATACAGGGGTAACTCACCACCCTAACCCTACTCTATACAGGGGTAACTCACCACCCTAACCCCACTCTATACAGGGGTAACTCACCACCCTAACCCTACTCTATACAGGGGTAACTCACCACCCTAACCCCACTCTATACAGGGGTAACTCACCACCCTAACCCTACTCTATACAGGGGTAACTCACCACCCAAACCCCACTCTATACAGGGGTAACTCACCACCCTAACCCCACTCTATACAGGGGTAACTCACCACCCTAACCCTACTCTATACAGGGGTAACTCACCATCCCACTCTACACAGGGGGAACTCACCACCCTAACCCTACTCTATACAGGGGTAACTCACCACCCTAACCCTACTCTATACAGGGGTAACTCACCACCCTAACCCTACTCTATACAGGGGTAACTCACCACCCTAACCCTACTCTATACAGGGGTAACTCACCACCCTAACCCCACTCTATACAGGGGTAACTCACCACCCTAACCCTCTCTATACAGGGGTAACTCACCACCCTAACCCTACTCTATACAGGGGTAACTCACCACCCTAACCCCACTCTATACAGGGGTAACTCACCACCCCACTCTACCTCACCACCCTAACCCACTCTATACAGGGGTAACTCACCACCTTAACCCTACTCTATACAGGGGTAACTCACCATCCCACTCTATACAGGGGTAACTCACCACCCTAACCCTACTCTATACAGGGGTAACTCACCACCCTAACCCTACTCTATACAGGGGTAACTCACCACCCTAACCCTACTCTATACAGGGGTAACTCACCACCCTAACCCTACTCTATACAGGGGTAACTCACCACCCTACCCTCTCTATACAGGGGTAACTCACCACCCTAACCCCACTCTATACAGGGGTAACTCACCACCCTAACCCAACTCTATACAGGGGTAACTCACCACCCTAACACCACTCTATACAGGGGTAACTCACCACCCTAACCCTCTCTATACAGGGGTAACTCACCACCCCACTCTATACAGGGGTAACTCCCACCCTAACCCCACTCTATACAGGGGTAACTCACCACCCTAACCCTACTCTATACAGGGGTAACTCACCACCCTAACCCTACTCTATACAGGGGTAACTCACCACCCTAACCCTACTCTATACAGGGGTAACTCACCACCCCCCTACTCTATACAGGGGTAACTCACCACCCTAACCCCACTCTATACAGGGGTAACTCACCACCCTAACCCCACTCTATACAGGGGTAACTCACCACCCTAACCCCACTCTATACAGGGGTAACTCACCACCCTAACCCTACTCTATACAGGGGTCACCATCCCACCTACCCTACCACCCTCCCTACTCTATACAGGGGTAACTCACCACCCTAACCCTACTCTATACAGGGGTAACTCACCACCCTAACCCCACTCTATACAGGGGTAACTCACCACCCTAACCCAACTCTATACAGGGGTAACTCACCACCCTAACACCACTCTATACAGGGGTAACTCACCACCCTAACACTCTATACAGGGGTAACTCACCACCCTAACCCCACTTTATACAGGGGTAACTCCCCACCTAACCCCACTCTATACAGGGGTAACTCACCACCCTAACTCAACTCTATACAGGGGTAACTCACCACCCTAACCCTACTCTATACAGGGTAACTCACCACTCTATACAGGGGTAACTCACCACCTAACCCTACTCTATACAGGGGTAACTCACCACCCTACTCTATACAGGGGTAACTCACCACCCTACCCCCTACTCTATACAGGGGTAACTCACCACCCCACAGGGGTAACTCACCACCCTAACCCTACTCTATACAGGGGTAACTCACCACCCTAACCCCACTCTATACAGGGGTAACTCACCACCCTAACCCCACTCTATACAGGGGTAACTCACCACCCTAACCCCACTCTATGCAGGGGGTAACTCACCACCCTAACCCCACTCTATACAGGGGTAACTCACCACCCTAACCCTACTCTATACAGGGGTAACTCACCACCCTAACCCTACTCTATACAGGGGTAACTCACCACCCTAACCCTACTCTATACAGGGGTAACTCACCACCCTAACCCCACTCTATACAGGGGTAACTCACCACCCTAACCCAACTCTATACAGGGGTAACTCACCACCCTAACCCACTCTATACAGGGGTAACTCACCACCCTACACTCTATACAGGGGTAACTCACCACCCCCACTCTATACAGGGGTAACTCACCACCCTAACCCTACTCTATACAGGGGTAACTCACCACCCTAACCCCACTCTATACAGGGGTAACTCACCACCCTAACCCTACTCTATACAGGGGTAACTCACCACCCTAACCCTACTCTATACAGGGGTAACTCACCACCCTAACCCTACTCTATACAGGGGTAACTCACCACCCTAACCCCACTCTATACAGGGGTAACTCACCACCCTAACCCCACTCTATACAGGGGTAACTCACCACCCTAACCCCACTCTATACAGGGGTAACTCACCACCCTAACCCTACTCTATACAGGGGTAACTCACCATCCCACTCTACACAGGGGAACTCACCACCCTAACCCTACTCTATACAGGGGTAACTCACCACCCTAACCCTACTCTATACAGGGGTAACTCACCACCCTAACCCTACTCTATACAGGGGTAACTCACCACCCTAACCCTACTCTATACAGGGGTAACTCACCACCACCTAACCCCACTCTATACAGGGGTAACTCACCACCCTAACCCAACTCTATACAGGGGTAACTCACCGCCCTAACCCCACTCTATACAGGGGTAACTCACCACCCTAACACTCTATACAGGGGTAACTCACCACCCCACTCTATACAGGGGTAACTCACCACCCTAACCCCACTCTATACAGGGGTAACTCACCACCCTAACCCACTCTATACAGGGGTAACTCACCACCCTAACCCTACTCTATACAGGGGTAACTCACCACCCTAACCCTACTCTATACAGGGGTAACTCACCACCCTAACCCTACTCTATACAGGGGTAACTCACCACCCTAACCCCACTCTATGCAGGGGTAACTCACCACCCTAACCCCACTCTATGGGGGTAACTCACCACCCTAACCCCACTCTATACAGGGGTAACTCACCACCCTAACCCCACTCTATACAGGGGTAACTCACCACCCTAACCCCACTCTATACAGGGGTAACTCACCACCCTAACCCTACTCTATACAGGGGGAACTCACCACCCTAACCCTACTCTATACAGGGGTAACTCACCACCCTAACCCTACTCTATACAGGGGTAACTCACCACCCTAACCCTACTCTATACAGGGGTAACTCACCACCCTAACCCCACTCTATACAGGGGGTAACTCACCACCCTAACTCTATACAGGGGTAACTCACCACCCTAACCCACTCTATACAGGGGTAACTCACCACCCTAACACTCTATACAGGGGTAACTCACCACCCCACTCTATACAGGGGTAACTCCCACCCTAACCCCACTCTATACAGGGGTAACTCACCACCCTAACCCTACTCTATACAGGGGTAACTCACCACCCTAACCCTACTCTATACAGGGGTAACTCACCACCCTAACCCTACTCTATACAGGGGTAACTCACCACCCTAACCCCACTCTATACAGGGGTAACTCACCACCCTAACCCCACTCTATACAGGGGTAACTCACCACCCTAACCCCACTCTATACAGGGGTAACTCACCACCCCTAACCCCACTCTATACAGGGGTAACTCACCACCCTAACCCTACTCTATACAGGGGTAACTCACCATCCCAGTCTCTACACAGGGGGAACTCACCACCCTAACCCTACTCTATACAGGGGTAACTCACCACCCTAACCCTACTCTATACAGGGGTAACTCACCACCCTAACCCTACTCTATACAGGGGTAACTCACCACCCTAACCCTACTCTATACAGGGGTAACTCACCACCCTAACCCCACTCTATACAGGGGTAACTCACCACCCTAACCCACTCTATACAGGGGTAACTCACCGCCCTAACACCACTCTATACAGGGGTAACTCACCACCCTGACACTCTATACAGGGGTAACTCACCACCCCTACTCTATACAGGGGTAACTCCCCACCCTAACCCCACTCTATACAGGGGTAACTCACCACCCTAACCCTACTCTATACAGGGGTAACTCACCACCCTAACCCTACTCTATACAGGGGTAACTCACCACCCTAACCCTACTCTATACAGGGGTAACTCACCACCCTAACCCTACTCTATACAGGGGTAACTCACCACCCTAACCCCACTCTATACAGGGGTAACTCACCACCCTAACCCCACTCTATACAGGGGTAACTCACCACCCTAACCCCACTCTATACAGGGGTAACTCACCACCCACTCTACAGGGGTAACTCACCACCCTAACCCTCTCTATACAGGGGTAACTCACCACCCTAACCCTACTCTATACAGGGTAACTCACCACCCTAACCCTACTCTATACAGGGGTAACTCACCACCCTAACCCTACTCTATACAGGGCTAACTCACCACCCTAACCCCACTCTATACAGGGGCAACTCACCACCCTAACCCCACTCTATACAGGGGTAACTCACCACCCTAACACCACTCTATACAGGGGTAACTCACCACCCTACACTCTATACAGGGGTAACTCACCACCCCACTCTATACAGGGGTAACTCCCACCCTAACCCCACTCTATACAGGGGTAACTCACCACCCTAACCCTACTCTATGCAGGGGTAACTCACCACCCTAACCCCACTCTATACAGGGGTAACTCACCACCCTAACCCTCTCTATACAGGGGTAACTCACCACCCCCTCTATACAGGGGTAACTCACCACCCTAACCCCACTCTATGCAGGGGTAACTCACCACCCTAACCCCACTCTATACAGGGGTAACTCACCACCCTAACCCAACTCTATACAGGGTAACTCACCACCCTAACCCCACTCTATACAGGGGTACTCACCACCCTAACCCTCTATACAGGGGTACTCACCACCCTAACCCCACTCTATACAGGGGTAACTCCCACCTAACCCCACTCTATACAGGGTAACTCACCACCCTAACCCCACTCTATACAGGGGTAACTCACCACCCTAACCCTACTCTATACAGGGGTAACTCACCACCCTAACCCCATACTCTATACAGGGTAACTCACCACCCTAACCCCACTCTATACAGGGGTAACTCACCACCCTAACCCCACTCTATACAGGGGTAACTCACCACCCTAACACTCTATACAGGGGTAACTCACCACCCTAACCCCACTCTATACAGGGGTAACTCCCCACCCTAACCCCACTCTATGCAGGGTAACTCACCACCCTAACCCCCACTCTATACAGGGGTAAGTCACCACCCTAACCCCACTCTATACAGGGTAACTCACCACTCTATACAGGGTACTCACCACTCTAACCCTACTCTATACAGGGTAACTCACCACCCTAACTCTATACAGGGGTAACTCACCACCCTAACCCTACTCTATGCAGGGGTAACTCACCACCCTACTCTCTATACAGGGGTAACTCACCACCCTAACCCTACTCTATACAGGGGTAACTCACCACCCTAACCCCACTCTATGCAGGGGTAACTCACCACCCTAACCCCACTCTATGCAGGGGTAACTCACCACCCTAACCCTACTCTATGCAGGGGTAACTCACCATCCCACTCTATACAGGGGGACTCACCACCCTAACCCTACTCTATACAGGGTAACTCACCACCCTAACCCTACTCTATACAGGGGTAACTCACCACCCTAACCCTACTCTATACAGGGGTAACTCACCACCCTAACCCTACTCTATGCAGGGGTAACTCACCACCCTAACCCCACTCTATACAGGGGTAACTCACCACCCTAACCCTACTCTATACAGGGGTAACTCACCACCCTAACCCACTCTATACAGGGGACTCACCACCCTAACCTCTATACAGGGGTAACTCACCACCCTAACCCTACTCTATACAGGGGTAACTCACCCTCACCACCCCACTCTATACAGGGGTAACTCACCACCCTAACCCCACTCTATACAGGGGTAACTCACCATCCCACTCTATACAGGGGGAACTCACCACCCCAACCCTACTCTATACAGGGGTAACTCACCACCCTAACCCTACTCTATACAGGGGTAACTCACCACCCTAACCCTACTCTATGCAGGGGTAACTCACCACCCTAACCCTACTCTATGCAGGGGTAACTCACCACCCTACCCTACTCTATACAGGGGTAACTCACCACCCTAACCCACTCTATACAGGGGTAACTCACCACCCTAACCCTACTCTATACAGGGTAACTCACCACTCCCTCTACAGGGGTAACTCACCACCCTAACCCTACTCTATACAGGGGTAACTCACCACCCTACTCTATGCAGGGGTGACTCACCACCCTAACCCTACTCTATACAGGGTTGACTCACCACCCTAACCCTCTCTATACAGGGGTAACTCACCACCCTAACCCTACTCTATACAGGGGTAACTCACCACCCTAACCCTACTCTATACAGGGTAACTCACCACCCTAACCCCACTCTATACAGGGGTAACTCACCACCCTAACCCTACTCTATACAGGGGTAACTCACCACCCTAACCCCCACTCTATACAGGGGTAACTCACCACCCTAACCCTACTCTATACAGGGGTACTCCTCACCCCTAACCCCACTCTATACAGGGGTAACTCACCACCCTAACCCTACTCTATACAGGGGTAACTCACCACCCTAACCCTACTCTATACAGGGGATAACTCACCACCCTAACCCACTCTATACAGGGGTAACTCACCACCCTAACCCTACTCTATGCAGGGGTAACTCACCACCCCTAACCCCACTCTATACAGGGGTTGACTCACCACCCTAACCCTACTCTATGCAGGGGTAACTCCCACCCCACTCTATACAGGGGTAACTCACCACCCTAACCCCACTCTATACAGGGGTGAACTCACCACCACCCCACTCTATGCAGGGGTGACTCCTACCACCCTAACCCTACTCTATGCAGGGGTACTCACCACCCCACTCTATACAGGGGTACTCCCCCTACCCCACTCTATGCAGGGGGACTCACCACCCTAACCCTACTCTATGCAGGGGTTGACTCACCACCCTAACCCTACTCTATACAGGGTTGACTCACCACCCTAACCCTACTCTATACAGGGGTAACTCACCACCCCTAACCCTACTCTATGCAGGGGTAACTCACCACCCTAACCCCACTCTATGCAGGGGTCAACTCACCACCCTAACCCCACTCTATGCAGGGGTAACTCACCACCCTAACCCTACTCTATACAGGGGTGAACTCACCACCCTAACCCCACTCTATACAGGGTAAACTCACCACCCTAACCTCTATACAGGGGTAACTCACCACCCTACTCTATGCAGGGGTAACTCACCACCCTAACCCCACTCTATGCAGGGTTAACTCACCACCCTAACCCTACTCTATACAGGGGTGAACTCACCACCCTAACCCTACTCTATACAGGGGTAACTCACCACCCTAACCCTACTCTATGCAGGGGACTCACCACCCCTAACCCTACTCTATACAGGGGTAACTCACCACCCTAACCCTACTCTATACAGGGGTAACTCACCACCCTAACCCTACTCTATGCAGGGGTTGACTCACCACCCTAACCCCACTCTATACAGGGGTAACTCACCACCCTAACCCCACTCTATACAGGGGTAACTCACCACCCTAACCCCACTCTATACAGGGTTGACTCACCACCCTAACCCCACTCTATACAGGGTTGACTCACCACCCTAACCCCACTCTATACAGGGGTAACTCACCACCCTAACCCTACTCTATACAGGGGTCAACTCACCATCCCACTCTACAGGGAGACTCACCACCCTAACCCTACTCTATACAGGGGTAACTCACCACCCTAACCCTACTCTATACAGGGGTAACTCACCACCCTAACCCTACTCTATGCAGGGACACTCACCACCCTAACCCTACTCTATACAGGGGTAACTCACCACCCTAACCCCACTCTATACAGGGGTAACTCACCACCCTAACCCTACTCTATACAGGGGTAACTCACCACCCTAACCCCACTCTATACAGGGGTAACTCACCACCCTAACACTCTATACAGGGGTAACTCACCACCCCACTCTATACAGGGTAACTCACCACCCTACCCCACTCTATACAGGGGTAACTCCTCACCACCCTACTCTATACAGGGGTAACTCACCCTACCCACTCTATACAGGGTTGACTCACCACCCTAACCCTACTCTATACAGGGGTAACTCACCACCCTAACCCTACTCTATACAGGGGTAACTCACCACCTAACCCTACTCTATGCAGGGGTAACTCACCACCCTAACCCTACTCTATACAGGGGTCTCACCACCCTAACCCTACTCTATACAGGGGTAACTCACCACCCTAACCCTACTCTATACAGGGGTAACTCACCACCCTAACCCTACTCTATACAGGGTCTATGCAGGGGGTAACTCACTCACCACTCTAACCCTACTCTATGCAGGGGTAACTCACCACCCTACTCTATACAGGGGTAACTCACCACCCTAACCCTACTCTATGCAGGGGTAACTCACCACCCCTACTCTATGCAGGGGTGACTCACCACCCTAACCCTACTCTATGCAGGGGTAACTCACCACCCTAACCCCACTCTATACAGGGGTAACTCACCACCCTAACCCTCTCTATACAGGGTAACTCACCACCCTAACCCCACTCTATGCAGGGTAACTCACCACCCTAACCCCACTCTATGCAGGGGTAACTCACCACCCTAACCCTACTCTATACAGGGGTAACTCACCATCCCACTCTGCCCTAACTCACCACCCTAACCCTACTCTATGCAGGGGTAACTCACTCACCCCTAACCCTACTCTATACAGGGGTAACTCACCACCCTAACCCTACTCTATACAGGGGTAACTCACCACCCTAACCCTACTCTATACAGGGGTAACTCACCACCCTAACCCCACTCTATACAGGGGTAACTCACCACCCTAACCCCACTCTATACAGGGGTAACTCACCACCCTAACCCACTCTATACAGGGGTAACTCACCACCCTAACACTCTATACAGGGGTAACTCACCACCCCACCTACTCTATACAGGGGTAACTCCCACCCTAACCCTACTCTATACAGGGTAACTCACCACCCCACTCTATACAGGGGTGACTCACCACCCTACTCTATGCAGGGGTAACTCACCACCCTACTCTATACAGGGGTAACTCACCATCCCACTCTACACAGGGGACTCACCACCCTAACCCTACTCTATACAGGGGTAACTCACCACCCTAACCCTCTCTATACAGGGGTAACTCACCACCCTAACCCTACTCTATACAGGGGTAACTCACCACCCTAACCCCACTCTATGCAGGGGTAACTCACCACCCTAACCCCACTCTATGCAGGGGTCTCCACCACCCTAACCCTGCTCTATGGGGTAACTCACCACCCTAACCCCACTCTATGCAGGGGTTGAACTCACCCCCTAACCCCACTCTATACAGGGTAACTCACCACCCTAACCCTCTATGCAGGGGTGACCCTCTCTATACAGGGGTAACTCCCCACCCTACCCCACTCTATACAGGGGTTGACTCACCACCCTAACCCCACTCTATACAGGGGTAACTCACCACCCTAACCCTCTCTATGCAGGGGTAACTCACCACCCTAACCCTACTCTATACAGGGGTAACTCACCACCCTAACCCTACTCTATACAGGGGTAACTCACCACCCTAACCCTACTCTATACAGGGGTAACTCACCACCCTAACCCCACTCTATACAGGGGTAACTCACCACCCTAACCCCACTCTATACAGGGGTAACTCACCACCCAAACCCCACTCTATACAGGGGTAACTCACCACCCTAACCCTACTCTATACAGGGGTGACTCACCATCCCACTCTATGCAGGGGGACTCACCACCCTAACCCTACTCTATGCAGGGGTAACTCACCACCCTAACCCTACTCTATACAGGGGTAACTCACCACCCTAACCCCACTCTATACAGGGGAACTCACCACCCTAACACTCTATACAGGGGTACTCACCACCCTAACCCACTCTATACAGGGTAACTCACCACCCTAACCCTCTATATACAGGGGTAACTCACCACCCTAACCCCACTCTATACAGGGGTAACTCCCCACCTTAACCCCACTCTATACAGGGGGTAACTCACCACCCTAACCCTACTCTATACAGGGGTAACTCACCACCCTATCCCTACTCTATACAGGGTAACTCACCACTCTATACAGGGGTAACTCACCACCTAACCCTACTCTATGCAGGGGTAACTCACCACCCTACTCTCTATGCAGGGGATGACTCACCACCCTACCCTACTCTATGCAGGGGTGACTCACCACCCTAACCCTACTCTATACAGGGGTAACTCACCACCCTAACCCTACTCTATACAGGGGTAACTCACCACCCTAACCCCACTCTATACAGGGGTAACTCACCACTCTAACCCCACTCTATACAGGGTAACTCACCACCCAAACCCACTCTATGCAGGGGTGACTCACCACCCTAACCCTACTCTATACAGGGGTAACTCACCATCCCCCTACTCTACACAGGAGACTCACCACCCTAACCCTACTCTATACAGGGTTGACTCACCACCCTAACCCTACTCTATACAGGGTTGAACTCACCACCCTAACCCTACTCTATGCAGGGGTAACTCACCACCCTAACCCTACTCTATACAGGGTGACTCACCACCCTAACCCCACTCTATGCAGGGGTGACTCACCACCCTAACCCAACTCTATACAGGGGTAACTCACCACCCTAACCCACTCTATGCAGGGGTAACTCACCACCCTAACACTCTATGCAGGGGTGACTCACCACCCCACTCTATACAGGGTAACTCCCCACCCTAACCCCACTCTATACAGGGGGTGACTCACCACCCCACTCTATGCAGGGGTGACTCACCACCCTACTCTATGCAGGGGTGACTCACCACCCTACCCTATACAGGGGTGACTCACCATCCCACTCTGCACAGGGGGGACTCACCACCCTAACCCTACTCTATACAGGGGTAACTCACCACCCTAACCCTACTCTATACAGGGGTAACTCACCACCCTAACCCTACTCTATACAGGGTTGACTCACCACCCTCACCCTACTCTATACAGGGGTAACTCACCACCCTAACCCCACTCTATGCAGGGGTACTCACCACCCTAACCCACTCTATACAGGGGTAACTCACCACCCTAACCCACTCTATACAGGGGTAACTCACCACCCTGACCCTCTCTACAGGGGTAACTCACCACCCCACTCTATACAGGGGTAACTCCCCACCCTAACCCCACTCTATACAGGGGTGACTCACCACCCTAACCCACTCTATACAGGGGTAACTCACCAACCCACTCTATACAGGGGTAACTCCCACCCTAACACTCTATACAGGGGTAACTCACCACCCCACTCTATGCAGGGGTGACTCCCACCCTAACCCCACTCTATGCAGGGGTAACTCACCATCCCACTCTATGCAGGGGACTCACCACCCTAACCCCTACTCTATGCAGGGGTAACTCACCCACCCTAACACCACTCTATACAGGGGTAACTCACCACCCTAACCTCTATACAGGGGTAACTCACCACCCAAACCCCACTCTATGCAGGGTAACTCCCCACCCTAACCCCACTCTATGCAGGGGTAACTCACCACCCTAACCCTACTCTATACAGGGGTAACTCACCACCCTAACCCTACTCTATACAGGGGTAACTCACCACCCCACTCTATACAGGGGTAACTCACCACTCTAACCCTACTCTATACAGGTGTAACTCACCACCCTAATCTATACAGGGTAACTCACCACCCTAACCCTACTCTATACAGGGTAACTCACCACCCTACTCTATACAGGGGTAACTCACCACCCTAACCCTACTCTATGCAGGGGTAACTCACCACCCTAACCCCACTCTATGCAGGGGTAACTCACCACCCTAACCCCACTCTATACAGGGGTAACTCACCACCCAAACCCCACTCTATACAGGGTTAACTCACCACCCAAACCCCACTCTATGCAGGGGTAACTCACCACCCTAACCCTACTCTATACAGGGTGACTCACCATCCCACTCTGCACAGGGAGACTCCCCACCCTAACCCTACTCTATACAGGGGTAACTCACCACCCTAACCCTACTCTATACAGGGGTGACTCACCACCTAACCCTACTCTATACAGGGGTAACTCACCACCCTAACCCTACTCTATACAGGGGTAACTCACCACCCTAACCCCACTCTATACAGGGGTTGACTCACCACCCTAACCCACTCTATACAGGGTTGACTCACCACCCTAACCCACTCTATACAGGGTGACTCACCACCCTAACACTCTATACAGGGGTAACTCACCACCCCACTCTATACAGGGTGTAACTCCCACCCTAACCCCACTCTATACAGGGGTAACTCACCACCCCACTCTGTGCAGGGTGACTCACCACCCTAATCTATACAGGGGTTGACTTACCACCCTACTCTATGCAGGATAACTCACCACCCTAACCCTACTCTATGCAGGGGTAACTCACCACCCTAACACTCTATACAGGGGTAACTCACCACCCTAACCCCACTCTATACAGGGTAACTCCCCACCTTAACCCCACTCTATGCAGGGTAACTCACCACCCTAACTCAGCTCTTATGAGGGGTAACTCACCACCCTAACCCTACTCTATACAGGGGTAACTCACCACTCTATACCCCAGGGGTAACTCACCACTCTAACCCTACTCTATGCAGGGGTTGAACTCACCACCCTACCCCACTCTATACAGGGGTTGACTCACCACCCTAACCCTACTCTATGCAGGGGTGACTCACCACCCTACTCTATACAGGGTAACTCACCACCCTAACCCTACTCTATACAGGGGTAACTCACCACCCTAACCCCACTCTATGGAGGGGTAACTCACCACCCTAACCCCACTCTATGCAGGGGTGACTCACCACCCTAACCCCACTCTATGCAGGGGTTGACTCTGCCCAAACCCCACTCTATACAGGGGACTCACCACCCTAACCCTACTCTATGCAGGGTTGACTCACCATCCCACTCTGCACAGGGGAGACTCACCACCCTAACCCTGCTCATGCAGGGGACTCACCACCCTAACCCTACTCTATACAGGGTAACTCACCACCCTAACCCTACTCTATGCAGGGTTGACTCACCACCCTAACCCTACTCTATGCAGGTGTAACTCACCACCCTAACCCCACTCTATGCAGGGGTAACTCACCACCCTAAACCACTCTATACAGGGGTAACTCACCGCCCTAACACCACTCTATACAGGGTAACTCACCACCCTAACACTCTATGCAGGGGGTGACTCACCACCCCACTCTATGCAGGGTAACTCCCCACCCTAACCCCACTCTATGCAGGGGTACTCACCACCCCACTCTATGCAGGGGTAACTCACCACCCTAACACTCTCTGCAGGGGTAACTCCCACCTAACCCCACTCTATGCAGGGGTGACTCACCACCCCACTCTATGCAGGGTAACTCACCACCTACTCTATGCAGGGGTGACTCACCACCCTACCCTACTCTATACAGGGGACTCTCACCACCCTAACCCCACTCTATGCAGGGGTAACTCACCACCCTACTCTATGCAGGGGTTGACTCACCACCCTAACCCTACTCTATACAGGGGTAACTCACCACCCTAACCCCACTCTATGCAGGGGTTGACTCACCACCCTAACCCACTCTATGCAGGGTAACTCACCACCCTAACCCTACTCTATACAGGGGTACTCACCACCCTAACCCCACTCTATACAGGGGTGACTCCCCACCTTAACCCCACTCTATACAGGGGTAACTCACCACCCTAACTCTACTCTATGCAGGGGTGACTCACCACCCTAACCCTACTCTATACAGGTGTAACTCACCACTCTATACAGGGGTAACTCACCACCCTAACCCTACTCTATGCAGGGTAACTCACCACCCCACTCTATGCAGGGTAACTCACCACCCTAACCCTACTCTATGCAGGGGTTGAACTCACCACCCTAACCCCACTCTATGCAGGGTAACTCACCACCCTAACCCCACTCTATGCAGGGGTAACTCACCACCCTAACCCCACTCTATACAGGGGTAACTCACCACCCACCCTACTCTATACAGGGTTGACTCACCACCCTAACCCTACTCTATACAGGGGTGGTACTCACCACCCTCCCACTCTACAGGGGTAACTCACCACCCTAACCCTACTCTATGCAGGGGTAACTCACCACCCTAACCCTACTCTATACAGGGTAACTCACCACCCTAACCCTACTCTATACAGGGGTAACTCACCACCCTAACCCTACTCTATACAGGGGTAACTCACCACCCTAACCCCACTCTATGCAGGGTAACTCACCACCCTAACCCTACTCTATGCAGGGGTTGACTCACCCTAACCCTACTCCACTCTATACAGGGGTAACTCACCACCCTAACACTCTATACAGGGGTAACTCACCACCCCACTCTATACAGGGTAACTCCCACCCTAACCCCACTCTATACCCTCACCACCCACTCTATACAGGGTTGACTCACCACCCTAACCCCACTCTATGCAGGGGCTCCCCTACCCCTACTCTATGCAGGGTAACTCACCCCCACTCTATGCAGGGGACTCACCACCCTAACCCTCTCTATACAGGTTGACTCACCACCCTACTCTATACAGGGGTAACTCACCACCCTAACCCCTGCTCTATACAGGGTGCTGACTCACCACCCCTACTCTATACAGGGGTGACTCACCACCCTAACCCTACTCTGCAGGGGTGACTCACCACCCTAACCCTCTCTGCAGGGTGAACTCACCACCCTAACCCACTCTATGCAGGGTAACTCACCACCCTAACCCTACTCTATGCAGGGGTGACTCACCACCCTACCCCACTCTATACAGGGGTAACTGACTCCACCTTAACCCCACTCTATGCAGGGGTGACTCACCACCCCTAACCCACTCTATGCAGGGTGACTCACCACCTAACCCTACTCTATGCAGGGTAACCACCCCACTCTATACAGGGTTGACTCACCACCCTAACCCTACTCTATACAGGGGTTGACTCACCACCCTACTCTATCTATCGGGGGTAACTCACCACCCTAACCCTACTCTATACAGGGTACTCACCACCCTACCCCACTCTATGCAGGGGTTGACTCACCACCCTAACCCTACTCTATGCAGGGGTTGACTCACCACCCTAACCCCACTCTATACAGGGGTAACCACCCTAACCCCACTCTATGCAGGATGACTCACCACCCAAACCCACTCTATGCAGGGGATGACCACCACCCTAACCCCCACTCTATGCAGGGTTGACTCACCACCCTAACCCACTCTATGCAGGGGTAACTCACCACCTCCCACTCTGCACAGGGACTCACCACCCTACCCTACTCTATGCAGGGGGTTGACTCACCACCCTAACCCTACTCTATACAGGGTGTCTCACCACCCTATCCCTACTCTGCACCCGGGGGACTCACCACCCTAACCCTACTCTATACAGGGTGTCTCACCGCCCTAACCCCACTCTATACAGGGGTTGACTCCTCACCACCCTGTACGGGGTTTCCACTCTATGCAGGGGTGGCTCACCCCTAACCTCTAACCTCCCCCCACTCTATGCAGGGTGGCTCCACCAACAACCCCCACTCTATGCAGGAAACTCACCATCCCACTCTATGCAAGGTTGACTCACCACCCTACTC